>NC_043985.1:8789377-8804377 GCF_902150065.1 Myripristis murdjan | reverse complement strand
TATTTTCCTTATTTGAGCAGTTTTATTATGCCACCATTAAAGCCAGTTTAAAATGTGTAATATGATGTCTGTGTCTGTAATCTTAATCTCAAACAGAGTGCCGGATACTGTTACTTCTCTTTTGTAATGAAATTAAAGAGATGAATTAGATCAATTATTCTCTGTACACAATAAAAAAAATTTTGCTGCGTCCGCATAGCGTAATAAATAAATAAATAAATAATATAATAATAATAAAATGAAATTAAAAAAAAAAAAAAAAAAAAAACAGTGCTACATAATATTATGGTTAAACTGAATCTGCTAAATCTGAGCCCTGGGCATTTTAACTTTAACATGTTTATTCAGTGTCTTTAAAATTAAATACAACTCATTTTCACCCACAATCCTTTAAAAAGGAACAATATGTTTTGTCTTTGCCATAAATAAATTTTCTTTTTTTTTTGTCAAATTGTTTCACCAAACTCTCCATCTGTTATGATCGATGCAAATATGCAGTATCTAGAAAGTCAAAGAGAAAGATGGGATTTTTCTCTCTTTTTTCTTTTCTTTTCTTTTCTTTTCTTTTTTTCTTTTTTTTTTTGGCTTTGCTTTTTTGGACAAAAACACCAGAAAGACAGGCAGCGGAAGTGGATTCAGCTCCACTCAGTTTAACTTTTATATCCAAAAGACATTAAAAAAAAAAAAAAAAAATCTGCTGTTTTGTTACTATAAGCTACATGAGGATATCAGGCATCCTGCTTTCTTTTTTATACTCATACTCATAAATATGCATATTTGCACAAGACACATACATGCTGTGACACACACACACACACACACACACACACACACTGAGGGGTGAGAGTGAAAATGAAGTGCTGTTGTTCGGAGGAGACTGGATCTGTGCCTGACACCCCAGACCCGACCTGAGTCATGACTTAGACTGACCCGGGGTGCAAGACACTTCCATAAATCACACACACACACATGCACACACACATACATGCTTCATTAATTACAAGGCACCACTTTCACCGACTTGACTGGGTGGACTGGTGGGCGAGAGGAGCGGGGAGAGAAAAAAACTCATTAAAGGCCTCCATTCGTCTTGCACTCACCCCTGTCTGACTTTAGTGTGTGTGTGTGTGTGTGTGTGTGTGTGTGTGTGTGTGTGTGTCTAGGGTGATACTGTTCTTGCCTTGAAGTCCAGCACTGAAGTGACAAGCGATGAGGTCAATTTGTATTCAACTGGAAAACCCAAAGTCTGGAACTACCAAAAGTTTTCCCTTACCTGCTCACAAAGTGAATTTAGTCTTTAAATACAAGTTTAAATTTGAATTTGAATTTGAATTTGAATTTGAATTTATGGATGAGGTGGCAGCAGTGGCTGCCCGGACACAGGTGTGTTACAGAAACATTTGAACGTCTTCACTCCCGGGTGGGAAAGGGTTAATAAACCAGCACTGACAAATATAATGAGTTTGAGATTTTTGTCATTTATCTAATTTTGTTTCCTCCTGTGTTTGCTTCTTTCCCTGCAATCCCCTGATCATTTCATTTACAAGTGTTTGTAAATGTTTGTAAATGTTTTATTTTTCCTCATGCTTTAAATATGAACACACAGCATCACAAAGATTGGTGCTTTGTTTCAAATCCTACTGGCAAACAGTAGATAATAATGCTTTAATTCCCTTTTTTTTTTTTAAATTTCCAAACATGATAAATGTTGCAAACAGGTCATCAGTCTGGCCACATCTACAGTTTTACAAGTGTTTCGAACAAAATGCACAGCAGAGGTTATTTAACTACAAAAACCAAATGCAAGACAAAAGTCATCATGCACTGAGAAGTAAAATCCAGTCAAATTTGTGCTGTAATTTGGATCCAGATCCCGTTCATTATGAAGGGAAAAAAAAGTATTGAAAATGATAATGTTTTTTTTTTGTTTGTTTGTTTGCTTGTTTTTTTGCCTCGATGAAGAAACGTGACTTCCTGTCAGCTGAAGAGCCCTGAAACTGAACAGTTGGTCGTGGGATGAGGAAGAAATCCGTAGCTCTTAGTCAAATTATTAGATTTCTGCCCGTTGTGTTGATGAAGAGCAAATGAAACTCCAGTAGAAGTTACTTTATGTGAAGTTGAGCCCCCCCATCATGTTTTATTATCATGTTATTTCTACATGATCAGCTCCATAACCACGAGATTACTAACAAATCTGCTCAGTAACATGCAGGCTTACAGTGAGCACACACACACACACACACACACACACACACACACACATAGATATACGCCTCACATACGCTACACACATATAGATATAGATATAGATATATACATGTGAGTGTGTGTGTGTGTGTGTGTGTAACAGTAAGTACTTTTCATCCAGTCAGGCAGCACAGAGATGTCTTTAATGTTGATTGGAGATGCTGTTAATAAGAAGATAATAATCAATGAATTGAACAGAAGGAAAGGTCCTGACAGTTTAATTCCACTGCTTTCAGTTTCGCTTAAAAAGACAATACAATAACACAGAATACAATAAAAAATACATGCAAGTTTCATCCGCTAAAGATACAACAAAATAAGTTTCATTTTTTAAAATGGTTTTAACTGTAAAAAAATGATTTAGAAATATTCAATATGAAGGTACAAGCAACACAAAAAGGTTTGCTGATTTTCATGGAAATAGTGATTGTTTCAGCAGGAAAATGATCAAAATGAAACAAACCAGAAGAAGGTGGAGGTCATTTATGGGTTTTTTTTGTTTGTTTGTTTTTTTAAGACGGTACTCTAAAAAATGCAGCAATCCCACCAGAGGAGGAAAACTTAAAGATGTAAGAGAAACCAAATACATTTTCCTATAATGGCTTAATGAAAAACTATGGCAGTGAACTCCACAATACATCATAGTCCATAACTTTCCTCTTTTTTGTGCCAAAATGTCTGTGATATAGCCACATCACCTCATTTACAAACAAATGGATTTTATCCATATTAGTCGTAACTAAAACAAACTGATAAAAAAGTGAGGCACTAAAATGGATCAGTGCTTGTGAATTAGTCGTGCTTCCTGTGTTTCAGGTGCACACAAATTACAAAACCCTCTCATCTGGCTGATGTGCTGTAATGGCCGATCAGAGGCTGAACGTGAACATCTTAAAAATGCAGTTTTAAAGCGAAGCTCCTGGCCCGCGACGCTGCTGTCCTCTGGCCTGAAGCTCAGCCGAGTCAGCGGCGGCCTGCAGGGTCACACCGAGTTCAGCGGCGTGGCCCATTTCTTCAACTATGAACTGAATCCTCAAACGGGCCATAGGTCTTTTGGGTCAGCTGCTGCATTCATGCAAACAGCACTACGCTACCCATGAAAAAGTTTAGCCCTAATATCGATGGAGTTGATAAAAAAAAAAAAAAAACTGCCGCAAAGGAAACATAAATGGTCAGTCGCTGCACCCCTGCTGGTGCTGCGATACGGCCCGAGGAAGCAGAGGGTCGTCCTGCTTCTGGATAAATTTCATTTATTTAGCCCGTTTTGGGAATGTGTATGCTGCTGTTATGACCTCTGACACAGTGAAGCGTCCTGAGAGGGGAATGAGGTGTAGATGTGGACTGAATCGGGTTAAAAGTAGTGGTGTTCTTTTGTGACTTGCACACACACACACACACACACACACACACACTCTCACACACACTCTCCTCCACCCTTACCTGTCTGGCTCCTGGCTGCGGGCTGGGTGTCCATGCAGTTGGTCAGGTAGGGCGGGTTGCTGAACATCCTGGCGGGGGGTTGGTGGTGGTGGTGGTGGTGGTGGGGGTTGGCCACGGAGGGCGGCTGGCTGACGGAAGGTGCCGAGGGCGGGGCCGGCGGGGCAGGCGGCACAGGGGGTGCCGGGTGCGTTGGAGGAGCCCCGAACGCCGCCCCATACCTGCAGGCCCCCGTGCCCGTGAACTGTCCCGAGAAGTGAACGGTGAAGGCGCTGAGGCCGCAGTGGGGGTCAGCCTCGTGGTGGTGCGGGTCACCCGGGGCCCCCCAGCTTGGCTCCTGCTTGATGAAGGAGTGGGGTCCCAGGGAGGCGTGGTGGGGGGGTGCCAGGGACGAGTACGGCGACGCAGTGTGGAAGTCCAGCACGGGGGCCCACTGCGGGGCGGTGCTGACGGGCAGGGCCGGGCAGCCGGGGCTGGGGCCTGCTTGGACCGCGGGCAGCAGGGAGTTCAGGTCACGCACGTCCGAACCCATGGTGGTCTTGGTTTAGGGTTCCAGAAAGGAGGCTGGTCGTCTACTTCTGTACCTTTTTGTTAATCTACCTGTCTACCTGTTTCTTCACCTGTTTTTTTTTTTTTTTTTTTTTAACTTTTTTAACCCGTCTACCTGTCTCCTCGACACAAAACAGGCACCAACCTCTGAATCCAAACTCAGAAGAAAGTCACAAGGGTTCCCCTCCCTCGAACACACTCTTCCTCCGTGTGTGTGCAGTGCCTCTTCTCTTGCGGGACTCTTCCTCGGGTTGTTCGGCTGAGTTGTTGCCTGTCTGTTGTTTACGACACCGTGCAGCCTCTGGGCCGCTCTGGAAACTCCTTTAAGTCCAAGAAAACTTCATGATGGCGAAACAGCAAAGTCACAGCAGCAGTCAACTTTTCACCGCGGGAGAGGAAAAAAAAAAACCTAAAAAAAAAAAAAGAAAAGAAAGAAAATACCCGAGCAGGAGTAATAAAAGTTCAGACATTCATCATTATCAGAATATAATAAGCCGCAAGCCTCACTGCAGAGGCATTTTTCCTTCCAGCGCTCAAGAAAAAGCCTGTTTCAGCTCGGAGAGATGGAGATCCAGTCCATTCAGAGAGGGGAGAGCTTTCTGTCCACAGCTTTCTCTGTGAATGGAGAAAGAGGAGTGGAGGAGTGAGGAGGAGTAGCTCTCTTTTCCCTCCATGCTGTGTGTGTGTGTATGTGTGTGTGTGTGTGTGTGTGTTTGTGCATGTGAGTGAGAGAGAGAGAGAGAGAGAGGGAGAGAGAGAGTGTGTGTAGGGGTGGAGTCATGAGGTGATGAGGGATAGGAGCCCCTCTGACTTGATTCATTTACTGTACAGTGAACAGTCCGCGCGTGCACACACACACACACACACACACACACACACATGCATGCATGCACTCAAATTTTGGCTTCATGCAGTGTCTGAAATCCAAATTACATGATGTGCTGTATAAACATGGATAAAACATTTGGGCCTGAATTTTCTTTTCTTTTAAAATTAAATTCAACCAAACTATTGAGGTTTCTTACTAATTTTTAATTTCATATTTATTTATTTATTTATTTATTTAGTGATTCTCGAGGAGGTCAAATTTGCGTTTTAAAATCTACATTTCAAAACGTTTTTTTAGGAGCCAAAATATTGCCGGTGATATTATTTTAAGGCTGAAATTTCCTTTAATTGCACAAGAAGAGGGAAATTATTACAGCACATCCGTGGCTGTAAAAAGGAATGAAATTAGTTTGTAAATGATTCTCTCTCTCAGAAAGTTTCTCATAGGCCGGACATAATTTTCGTTTTTTTTTTTTTTTATTTATTGTTTTTATTTTTATTTTCTCATTTTTTTCGCGTCGGATATATATCGAATTATATGTTTATTACCACGCCTATGTCTTTGTAATTACATGTTTAATGATAAAACAGTGAGAGTGGCATATTTAAAATTGGTGGCAGATTAATTCTGAGTTGCGGGTCAACAGCCCGTGCGACAGTAAATCTGCAGGACAGGAGCGGTCCTCTTCTTCGTCTTCTTCTTGTTTTTTTTTTTAAGAGATGTATTTTTATCCTGTTTTCACCTCGGGCTGTAAAGGCAGTTTATAAAATTTAGAAGGCATAAATTCATTCAAAACATGACTCCTGGATAGGTTTTGAATTATTCCTGACAGCCCAAACAGAGCGGCCAAATAAACACGGACACATTTCTACCCGGAGAGGCGGAATAAAAACTGTTCCACTCCTCAAGCAGCAGCAAGAAATGTATTTCTATTCTCAGATAATGATGAGTTAAATTATTATTATTATTATTATTATTATTATTATTATTATTATTGTTATTATTGTTGTTGTTGTTGTTTTGTTGTTATTATGACAGGCCTATGATTCGTTGTTGCAACCTTTCTGACCCGGCCGGTTTTCCCCGAAGCCTCTCTCTCTCTCTCTCTCTCTCTCTCTCTCTCTCTCTCTCTCTCCTCTTGTTTTTCTTTTTTAGCTGCGGTGATGAATGCCCACAGACTCACCGTGTGCACCCCGTCCTGTCCCGCACGGAGCGGCCGGCTGGGCGGCTGGGCGGCTGCGGGACGGCACACGGGCCTGCGAGGCCGCCCGGTGCCGCGGAGGGAGGGAAGCGGCTCCTGGAGGGGGGCGGGCGGATGGGTGGGTCAGAAAACTACCCACTGATGCTCTTCCCTTCAGACTCTGTCTTCATGTAAACTGCACCCTGATGCCACTTCATAGTACATTTGTTTTGATTTAATACCATAAAACAGGCCTAAGCAATTTAATATCCTCAGATTTTCATAATTACTCCTCCAAATCGGTGTGGCTTTAATCGATCAGCTATGATTAGACTTCTCATTTTCTCCCTTTGACTAATTTCTCTTATATAAATATTGCATGTTCACCAAAAAAAAAAAAAAAAGAAAAAAGAAAAAAGAAAAAAAGAAAAGAAAGAAAGAAAGAAAAAAGAAAAAGAATCAGGGTTTCTCTGACTCAAACTGTTTCATCTATAATTTTCCCATCCGCCCACACATAAAAAGCAGCCTTGTCTTTTCCTACTGTCCTATATCTGACGCTGATGCTGATGCGCTGATTAAGACATGATCAGGCTCTGGTTACATTTGACCCAAGAGAAACGGGTCCACCCTCTATTTATGAGCTCGTCCCTATAATTTAAGGTGTTCTAAAGCCTTGAAGACGGAGCAGGGGAGATGAGATATGAGCACAATGATGATGAGCCATCTTCACACTGGAACTGAAACGCAGCGTCATATTTCCTCTGTGTCTCCCCATACACTTTCGACACTTTCTAAAACTGAGATTCATTTGTGATTTGTGTGTGTGTGTGTGTGTGTGTGTGTGTGTGTGTGTGTGTGTGTGTGTGTGGGAGTGGGTGCGTGCATTCCTCAGAGAGTAAGTGTGATGGCTCAGTAATAAAAGGGCAGGATGACCCAGCTGGTAAACAATGAACAGATTAAAATAGCTAATAGTTGGAAACAAATACATATTATTCAATGTGTGTGTAGATGTGTGTGTCCTTGTGTTTGTGTGCATGCATATGTTTTTTTTCTTTTTGCTGCTGTTTTATTGCAGAAATATTAATAATAAAATAGCTCAATAGGAGGTTAACAGCTATGAGGATCGTGGCTAAACTGTAAAATAAGTTCAAGTTCAGTAGATTTGACAGCAACAGTGTGCCAAAGTGGAGGAGATCTGTCTTTCTGCATGTGATGTTTACATGTTTAAATGTTAAATGACTGGATGAGGAAAATAGAAACACCTGAAGAGCGATTCAGAAAGAAGTCTGTGTTCGTTTCCTAAATGCAGGTGGCTGTGACGCAGGAAGCTGTTTTACCTCTGGCTTCCTGCTGCACTTCAGCTCAATCCAACTTTGGAATCACCGGTTGGAAATTCACGTGTCATGTCAGCGCTGTGTTTCCTCCGAAATCAGTTGAAGTGGCGTCACAGCACGCAAAAAAAAAAAAAAAAAAAAAAAGCAGAAAACAAAAAGCCTTTGCCGTGTTCTGCGTTCTCTCCTGAACTGAACATCAAAACTCCTCCAGCACAGCTTCTTCTTCTTTTTTTTTTTTTTTTGGAACGGCAGGTAACCACAGGCGTTACACTGACATTAATGAAGGTTCTGCTCCATTTGTACTAAGTGTAGCAGAGTGTTTCCACTGAGCTTCTGGCTCTGTTCGACTGTAAAGATCCTTCATTAACAGGAACACCTGAGTTTACCTGCTCTTTCATGTCAGAGTGGCTGCTGGGAAAAATGTCTGTACTGCATTAATTTCACTGTTATGTGGCTCTCTGTTTCTGGTACAAATGTTAACTAGTCCGCTTGTTAACCAGACAGACCAACCAAACAGAAAAGAAACCCATAAACCCATTTCTGTATTCATGCCCATTTTTTTTCTCTCTCTCACAGATATTTTCCAAATTAAACATTCGCCCTGTGTAGGCTATCTGTGTGTGTGTGTGTGTGTGTATGTGTGTGTGTGTGTGTACATGCACACATTGTCCTTGAGCAATGCCACTGCTTCTGATCTATGACTGCATCTCATGTTATCTCTCTGATGCTCCCAGTTTTGCCAACTGTTTTGTGGCCATGGCAACACACGCACACACACACACACACACAGTCATGCAGAGTGCCAGACACCACCTTCAGCTGTAACATTTTTCTCAGTAACTTTTGTTACTTGCCAGAGTTGCTCTCTTCCAGCTGCTGGGAACCCACTTCTGATCGCTTTCTGCACGACAGTCGTCTTCTTCTTCTTCTTCTTCTTCTTCTCGTCTTCTCGTCTGACAAACAAATCAAACACAACACAACAAACAGAAGCGGCCTGCAGAGGTACAGCTAAATGTTTCACCCACCGTGGTCAGAGGGTGCTCTCAGTGCGGGGGAAATACGATCAGTGTGGAGAGCTATTGAGACAGATCTGTCTGGATGTAAGTACAAGCGGAGCTGCAGCTCATATTGAACTTCTCCAGCAGGTCATCTTACTGGAATATGATGTCTTGATTTAAGAACACATTTGTATTTTCTTTTGTCTCTCGTGTGTGCTTCCCACTGAAGATAGATGGTTGTGCAGCAGGCCAAAGACACTGGCAAGTTGCCATTGGTGGTCACACACACACACACACACACACACGCACACAGAGTCTGAAGCATTAAAGCATATCCGAGTTAAAGTGGGTTTTCCCCCTCTTAGCGGAAGTGTCCACTCAGTGTTTTCTTCCCATCATGCTCCAGGCCGCTCTCAGTTTGTTTAACACACCGGGTCACTGTGCAGGAGACAGGTAGGCTGTGTGTGTGTATGTGTGTGTGTGTGTGCGTGAGCCGCACCAAAACTGAGATCAGAGTGTATGTGGGAAGTTCCTTATAATGTAGTATGTAGGTGTGTGTGTGTGTGTGTGTGTGTGTGTGTGTGCGTGCGTGCACGCCCATAAGCATGCGTATGGGTGTCTGTGTTAAATTGATGAGCAGAGATAGATGGTGACTTCACCATCTGGAAATCTAGTCTGGCTTTCTCTGTAAAGAACTGCTGACCCACGATTCAACTCTTCAACTCTGGGAGGAGAGCAACAGAAAGAGAGAGAGGGAGAGAGAGAGAGAGAGAGAGAGAGAGAGAGAGAGAGAGGAGGGTGATAAAAGTGCTTGTCATGTGGATAAGTGTCAGTGTGTCAGGGCGCTCTGTGCAGCCGTCAGCGAGGGCACTGGAAACAAGACTCACTTGTCAGGAACTTTGTGTGGAAGCACACATCATGTCTAGTGCATGAAAAACTGTATTAAACACCCTGACCTTATTATTATTATTATTATTATTATTATTGTTATTTACACAATATGCAAATACAAGTCACAGGACTGCGTGAACATGCCTCGCCAAACATTTTCAATTCTCTACTTTCAGACAAGATTTCACAGTGATTAAATGAACAAACTGTCATCACAACATCTACTCATCAATTGTTTTCCTCTTTTCCACAGGTTTTCTTTTTTTTTTGTGTGTGTCGCCACGTCATTTTGGACAGCTGACAGACATTAGTTAATTTTGCGTATGTTTTCCACAGAAATGCACACGAGGCTGTCGCTCCTGCTTATGGAACGTACAGAGATACATATTTTTGGCAGCTTTATTTCTGTGTTTGCCTGACACTGACATGACCGAGCAGCATTTGGCATTGACGGTTGGCTTTCAGACCCTGCATGCACTTAAACACACACACACATACACACACACATCCTCCTAACTGTGAGCACACACACACACACACACACGCTTACATGCACACACTTTTCCATGCACATATGCATATCTGCACACACACAGTTGGTGTATCAGTTGTTGGTTTTTCATTCCAGCAGTGGCTGCCGTGTAATGAAGTGTTGGCCAGTGTGTGTGACATGCTATTATGTGTGCACGTATATAAAGCCTGCAAACAGATATGAAGCACGGTGGTTCAGTCTGCAGCCACGTCATGAGAGCTTTTCCATTTGCTGTCCTGCGTATGCGGCGTGCGGCATGGCGGCACTGAAAACACAGCCCCGTCTGCAGAAAGTCACACTTCAGTGGACAACCTGTTTGACTGACAGGGGATCTGAAGAACATTTAGAGACAAAAATGGAGTCAAAGTCGCTTTCCAGCAATTTACTAAACTCCCAAAATCATCTTGCTTCATCAGTATGACCTATTTATGATTTCTTCCCAATGAAAAACATCCCTTAACCCTATAAAGCCTGGACTATGAAAGAATTGGCAGAAAATTCAAATTTTTTGAAATTGAACCATTTATTTAGTCCTATAACAAAATATATATAAAAAAAATAAAAATAAAAAAATATGTTTTTACACGACCTTTCTGGTGTATGATATATGATATGTTCTTGAAGTGCCAATGGTATGGTCAAGGGTGAACAGGGGAAGTGTTCAAAGGTATACAACAGTATTTTGGTCAAGTATTGATTAAACTGAAAACGAAAAATGGAATTGAAAATGTGTATCATATATGATACAAACGGCTTTATAGGGTTAATGCCTTAAAACGTCTTACATGTAACTCTTGTCCTCATTAAGTATGCACAGAGCTACGAATATGCAAACGTTCTTCAGGAAACATCTTCCCCTCCTTATGGCTCTGCTTTTGGCGAATTTATCCAAAACAGCGTCAACAGCAGCGCGTGTCACTCTCATTCCTTTTCCCGTTTGTCCTGCAGCTGAACAGGCCTGGAGGCTTTTGAATGGGACGACGGCAGAGCAGCACCGGGCTCACAATATGGGCTCGTGCTCATTAAATTGTTTGTAGGAAATAATGAAAGTGAGAGTTCAAATTTGCCAAAACGACGGGACTACATATATCATGTTGTGTGCTTGACAGTTGAAAAGTTCATCTTGTATTCGTGCATCAGCCTGTATTCTGTCGGAGGTGAGTCACACACACACACACACACACACACACACAGTGAGTGCAGCTTCAGGACGTCAGGACGAGGACATGTGTGTCTTCTCTCTGCCTTTCCTTTGTGTTTCGCTGATAAATGAACTCTGATCCATCATGATAAGCCCTCTGATCTCTGATAGGACTCAGGCTGAGAAACAGTCCAGCAGCACTGAGCCAGATCGTTAGCAACATGCTAACCCAGCAGCCCGGGTCATGTGACCCTCCGCCTCGCCTCCGAGTCGTCTTCATCTGGTTTTCTGCTCCTGCTGCTCTCTCATGTTTTAGCTCCACTCCTGCTTCTCTTTTGCCTTTTGTCTCGTGTCTCCAATGGACTGTATTTCTCAAACATGCAAGCAGTCGTGCACAGGAGCACACATGAAACACACACACACACACACACCCTTCCACAGTCCGTATTAAGAAGGCTTCCTCTTATCCCAGAGGAGCTCTCAGGCATTTGCCGGTCAACCAATCTGGCATTTCTTTTTTTTTTTTTCTAAATAGAGTCTAAAGATTGATCGCCCCCATGGCCGCTGGAACACATTCCTGCTCTACAAACAACAAATTATCTTCAAATGCAAACCTGACTACTTTACCCCCAGTGCTTTCTCTAGAAACACAGGGATCCCAGTGACCCGGGAAATATTTTGTTTTTCCATACACCCGTCGCTTCATCACTCAGGGAGCAGACTTTTTGTGTGTGTGTGTGTGTGTGTGTGTGTAATTAAGGTGGAGCTTCAGCAGATGATGGGCCAGGCCTCGTCTGGCTCGCTCCCTCGATTTATTTCTCAATCTGTGTTTCGGTCCTCGCTCCACCTCTCTCTGCACTCACTTCCCTCACACACACACACACACACACACACACCAGCGCTCTGCCTTTAAGCTTTTCAAACAGAGAGCACAAACACACCTAAACCCATTTTACCCGGCTTTTATTTTGCACGAGAGTTAATCCACTGTTTCAGGTGTGGAAGCCCCTTTCTCTGCTAAACGTGAGCCACACATCATTATAAGTATACAATAATATGAAGTAAACCGCATGAGGATAGCTCTTTTAAGGGTAATATGAAACATAATGTAGTTTTAGTCCTGGTGATGGTTATTTTCCATTATGATGAGGTCATAGTTTACTGCGTTTTTTAAATTTAGCACCACATCGCTGCCCCTAAAACCTCTTTAAGAATCACAGAAAAAGCAAAGCTGTGTAATTAAACATTTTTAACTGATTCAGTCATTTTAACGCATTTCTACATTCAGCCGTCCTTAAATAACCGCTCTAAAATATCTGATAATGACGGATCTAAGCAAAAATAGACGTGCCTCTTTCCATCGCAGAAACTGTTACTGGCTTTTTAGTCTGACCTCGATGCACACTCACATGATATCTGTGTGTGCGTGGGTGTGTGTGTGTGCGTGTGTGCATGCCACTGAATGTGTACATTTGTTTGTGTGTGTGCATGTCCATGTGCACCCTGATGTGTTTGTGCTGCTGCATACAGTACGAATGTGTGTGAAGCGTCTTTTGTTTCAGCAGCTTGTATCTGGATCGGTTAAGGCCCGGCTGGTTCCTCCCCACTCCTCTATAGACAAGCTGTGTGTGTGTGTGTGTGTGTGTGTGTGCATCCTGGATCCTCCCGTCTGTGCTATCTGCTGATAGGAGGGAGGAAGGCTGCGCTCCTCTGCACCTGGCTCATAATATACAGACAGAGAGAGAGAGAGATGTGACGGTTGTGCACGGCTTCGTATTGTCAGCTTTGGAAATATTGATTTGATGACACTGATGCCAGCAAAATGGACGACTGAACTGAGTGAAACTGAAAGAGAAATAGAAAGCGGTGCACAGGCTCCTCTTAGTTCAGCTGGGCCAATCTGAGTGTGATGACCTTGAGCTGAACAACGCTCTTTGTTGAAGGGAAACGGCAGGAAATCCGGACGGAGTTGTTTCTCTTCTATCTTCCACAATCTCTTAAAAAAAAAAAAAAAAAAAGGAAGGCATGTCTGTGATGTGGCACCATAACGTACACATTGTGCTTCGCGGGATCTGGGAGTTAACCAGGCCTGAAGTACAGTTTACCAAGAGGAAAATCACCCACATCCTTTGCTGTTTTCCCCTCTGTCGGTTATGAGGCAGCTGTGTAGGTTAGCGTATGCAAATGCACAGTATTTACCTCCCCTCCATGCCGTGTGCACCCACGGCTCATTTACTGAAAAGTGCTGGCTCGGCTCCAGGCCTGTAGCTTGAACTATAGATTGCACTTTCTTGTTTCGGGTCCGCCCGCCTCCAGCGAGTCAGAGAGGACACGCCGGGTCCTCATGTGACACCAACGTGCCCCAAAAGGTGTGAACAGACGCCGGCGAAGAGAACTTCTCCTTTCTCCAGCGAGCCGCCGCAGAGACGAGCCTCACCTCCTGTCCGCCCGGCGCATTCTGCTTATTGAGGCTTTTCTTCCATTTGATCAAAAGGCAACACCACAGCCTCTTTTCTCTGTGTTCTCCAGTCATGCAACACCAATTTCAAAAATATTTTCTACCGCACGGTTTTATGAAAAGAGCATTTTTTCCACTGTAAAGTAAACCTTTAAAGCGAAGAAAATTCTAGATATTGCGGTGTCAGGAGGGAGCGAGGACTATGAAGACAGATGTGCTACTGGTGTTACGAAACCGTATCATCAACAACAAATTTGAACAGCCGGTTGGACACTTTGCATATTAATGTTGGCTCACGCCGTGCACATTTCTGCTGAAATACTCCCTGGAATTAGTGAGTCACAGATAAGAGACGTGAGCGGCGCTTTAACGCACAGCGCGGGGAGGGGTCGGGCATATAGGCCGTCTGTTCAAAGGACAAATGCGCCACGTTGAATCCATAACACAGAAACCGAATCCGTCTTCAGGCTTTTTAAAGGAATGATGACACGCGGAGCAGCAAGCCGCTCTCATGTAATTTCTCACATCTACAACACACATCACACGGAAAATAAGGATTGCTAAATCCTGAAAAAAAGTTTTTTTTTTTTCTAAGTTTTCCACTGACAGTAATAAATTCTGAGTGAACAAAGTGGATCATCAGTCAGTCCCACCTCCAAATAATGTTTTCTGTTGTTGGTCTCTCGAATTTACAACCCAACAGATGACGGCGATGACCTTTGAAAACACAAGTGGGACTACAACTCGACTGGACTGAACGTTCTGCAGATTTCTGTCTCTAGAAATGAGGAAACTCCGGCCGCCTTCAGATGGAAGGGAAGGAAGCACTCGGGTCTTAGTCAGCAGAGTGGTACTACCAGCTGCAGGCCCATTTATTAATACAGCCTGGTATTCAGACAACCTTGGATCCACACACACACACTGCACACACACACACTCGTGCACAAACATAACTCCACAAAGGGGAGGGTAACGGCTTGAAATAACTCTCTCCTGCCGGCACGCAGAGAGGTGGGCCTACGACGGAGGATTCACCTCATAATTAATGTCTTTACACTCTGCTGTACGGCTCATATCATTAGGAACGGTATATGAATAAAAATAAATATCAAACTGTGTACTTGCAATAAAATCAGGAAGCTACACATTGATGATATTCCCAAAACGCTACGTGAACACATTCGAACATTCATTATTCAGTAACTCCAGTTTGTATTTTATGTATTTTAGAACATAAGACAAGATGGTAAATATCCCGTATATGTTAAGATGCCAGCCACCTCTTTCTTCTTTAAAAACAATTAAATGATGGGATAATTGAATAGCTCGGCGGTCATGTGCATGAGAGGAATTTTCCACGTTGGTATGGAGGCGCTGGTTTCCACGAGCAGACGAGCAGTTTTT
>NC_043985.1:8686877-8784377 GCF_902150065.1 Myripristis murdjan | reverse complement strand
GAAATGATATCGGATATGATATCGTGTATATTCTGTAAACACAAAGCTAAACATCCAAAATCACTGGTATGATCCTTTATAGAGAATATCACATATGATTTATCTCTCAAAATAAATAAATAAATAAATAAAACACTCGGTAGTACTTTACTCGATTAGTTCTTTCATGGTCCTTGCTTGCAAAATACAGTTTTACAATAAGATTCAGGGGATTATTAAATCCATACCAATCCCTATATTTATACTGGATATAATTATTCAGGTTGACAAATCAAAAACTCAAGTCCATGCTCATGAAATCAGTCATCTCAGGTATCAGAGCCCCTCTGTTTCATCCGGCTCTTGATAGACAGGTAGAACAACAGTGCAGGTTGGACTTCTTTAGTGGATAAAATATTCACAAGTATTCTTATCTTTGGTAAAACTCTTACTTCAGTGAAAGTGTAGAAGTACCAGCATTAAAATATTGCATTAAAAGGTATTTTACTGTTGCAGCTCTAACTGCTCCATGTCCTGCAGGTGAGTTTATGCTCTAACCCGCATCAGAGTTTATGTTGTCCATGTTGTCCATGTTTCAGTTCTGCAAACTACCCAGGACACACAGCCAGCACATAAATGGAGTGCAGTACAAAAAAAAAAAAAAAAAAGTAGAACAAAGTATAAAGACTCACTCCAAAGTGCCTGGAAATCAAAATACAGCACATAAAATAAAATATAGTACCTGAGTAAATGTATTTAGTTACTTTTCACTTCAAGCCTTCTTCACTGGCATGATCGCTACTTTTTCAGGTAAATAAGTTTTGGGCAAAAAAAAAAAAAAAAAAAAAAAAACCTTGGAATTGGAGTGATGTTTGATACCCATGATGCCTTGCAAGAGAAACTCTCCCCTGCAGCCTCTCCAGCTTAGCGACTCGGCCACAGTCAATTATGCATGTTTGTCTTTACAGTGTGTGTGTGTGTGTGTGTGTGTGTGTGTGTGTGTGTGTGTAGATACACATTGTGTGCTGATCGTAGGATGAGGGCGTGCCTGTACCTTAGTGTATGTTTTTGCATCTGTGTGTGTGTGTGTGTGTGTGTGTGCTGAGGGGAGGCCCAGCTAAATCACGCGGCCTCCTGCTGCAGAGTGACCGCTCGGCTCTGCTCGCCGTGATGAAGCACCAGGCACATTCCAGCACTTTAATAACGAATGGGCTGACAGGGAATGATGGTGGCGGGGTGCGGGTTCAGTCAGCAAGTGGAAAGTAGATTATTTTGATTTTGCAGTGTGGCAGGGCAAACGCCAAAAGCATGTGACGCCGCCGGCCGTCGACACTTTCAGTCAGAACTCATTTGACCTGAAAACGCGGGAATCCTGGAGTCAGGCTGAGACGTCACAGCGACCGCACGGTTCCCTATACATAAATTCTGAAAAAGTAATATACTACTTTCTTGCCGTTTTCTTAACATCTTTATCTTCTATCTGTTTATTTTCTTTCCATTAAAACTCCCTTGCAAAGAAGCACAAACTTCTATTTCTAGGTTCACGTGTTGGTCTTGGAGGACGGCCCGACTTCACTTCCGACATGAGGAATCACACAAGAAAACAAACACTGGGCTTCTTTTTCAGATACACAGAGAGAGAGAGAGAGAGAGATGACCACAATGGCAGTGGCCGCTGGCGGGGCGGGAGCTCTGCTGATCTGAATCCGATGACCTTTGACCTCATTATTCTCGCCATCTGACAGGTCATTAAGGCTCGAACTGAACGCCATCAATCTGCAGCTAACAGATTACCATCGACTCGCAGTATCGCCTCCCTCTGAATAGTTATTTGAAAGCAAAAACAGTTTATCCATCATTTAATCAATTAGTTATCAAAAGGCTATTTTCGGTTTAAAAAAAAAAAAAAAAAAAGTTACAGATAAAAGATTGCAAGACGCCTTTTTGCTTTTGTCTTTCCCTCCAAAAGAGTTTGTCTCAGGCAAAGTTACACCATGCATCATCCACAAATATGGAGTTAAATCAATGGATGCATTTGCAATCAAGACATTTATTCTTTGTGTAAGACGTTTATCACTTAGCTAACATATAGGAAAAGTTATTTACAGTGAAAAATGTTAATCAGCTTATGGAAAAAAAAAAAAAAAAAAAAAAACATTGGGAGAAATCACAATGAACACAAACAACAGACGAGCACCACAGGAAGCCAGTAAATCAAAGCGCTGACATCTGCATATCAGTAAATCTGCCTTTGGAGCCGTTTCTAAATTTACTGGTCAGCTGAACGGGAATACTTCGACTCAGAGATAGAAATATGAACTCTGGCTTTAAAACAGCGCAGACACACTACAACTCAGCGCCATTACTCAAACACAATCTGCAGATGAATTTAGTTGGCATCCGACTTCAGCTTCTTCCAGAAACTCTGTGTTAGCGCCTCATCCTGTGGCACAGATGCTTTTCTGTCCACTGCTCGCACTGAATGGAGCTGCTCCAGCCGTTTATTTGCATTAAAGACAGGAACAAGCCTGTCCGTCAGAGAAGGGCAGGTTTGTATTCTTTGGTCCACTAAGTTTGCAATGCTAAGTATGCAGTTTTGTGCCGGGCATTGTGCAACCATAACAACTCACAGTATGGGCCTTTATAGGCAAACAATTCAAAAGTCACACTGAAATGAAAAACGACATTTCACTGCACTTGCTGATGCTACATGTCACTCCATAGCGTCCTGTATTTTTTGTAGTTAGCAATTTTCAAAGTGACCTGAGTGGCAGCGTGATCACACAGTCGCTTTCTAGTCAGTCATTATGTTTGATCCTAATATCTGGTTTCACCTGGAAGCAGCGGAATGATTTAATGAGTTATGGAAGCAAGACACCATCAAAATGCCCTTTCCTTGTTAGTTTTAGCCTTGTTGGTTGCCCAGTGCCCCTGATCCTGGGAGTTCAGACAGGGCTGCTGTTGTGCGACGCGCCCCGGTCGGTCAGTCAGCGAGGAACACAGGCCGATGCCACCTTGAGCCATGACCAACCTCTCTCTTTACGGGGATGCGTTCAAAAACTACGACCCTGTTTGTGCCCCAAGCCCCACCCATTGCCTCAAAGGTAGTCCCGTCTCTGCCGTCCCATGACCAACCTTTCCACAAGGTTTTGTGCAAATGTGTCCAGTATTTTCTGAGTTACATTGCTGATGGACAGATGGACAGGGACTCTTTGGCAGAGGTAATAAAAGCAACAGGTCGATGGCTGTTGGAGGAGACACGTTCCACGTGTCCACCTTCATTCTTATGTCCTTGGTCCTGCTTGGAGCAGCTCCTCAAAACACATGATCCCTCTGACCAGACTAGTTCTTGATCAGGACTGGACTGTCACGTACACTGAGGGAGTTCTGGCTCATGGGGCCGAGTGGCCTGCCTTTTTTATATTTACACCCTTGACCTTTTCAAACTGAAACTGTGGTGACTGAGAACATGCTCTTCACTAGCACTGACCAAAAAATACTTCCCTCTGGTGAGATAGTAACATTTCCAGAGTGTGTTTGCTTTATCTTTTTTATTCTGCTCTTTATCTCCAGGGTCTTGGCCTCCCAGCATACCAGGGGGTCATCCAGACGTGTCCCCCCAGTGGGAAAGCCCTCTCTGGGCAGAGGGGAGTGGGTTTGTGGGCAGAGTGGACCGTGGGGAACCACAGAGGCCACGGGCCAGAGATAGCTGGAAACTGACACTGGCTCTGCTAATGGAACCATAACAGAGAAAGAGATCCATCTGTGTCGCTGCCACTGCCCTATCCAAACACAGCCCACCTGAGCTGTGCTGCAGTGCTTAATGGGCCAGTAAGTGGGATTACTGTTCCATTTTTAATCATGACTGCCGTCACTTTCTACTCTCTGGTTTCACTTCAAGGAAACTTGTGAGGATGTCTCTAAATATACAGTATCACTGCCTCTCTTTATAACTAGCATTAGCACAGCTCGGGATAGTAATCACAAAAAAACACATGATAGCCAGGTGTCATTGCACCTCTACCACCAAGCACTTCCTGAGGTGTTAAGACCTTGACACCTTGATGCAACCAGGAAGCACACACAGACCTATTAGACGTCACACAGACACAGGTAAGATCAAGATCATGAGGATGGAGACAAGAACAAGAACATAACCGAGTTATATCAGATGTAGGCTTAAGCTGGTTTTCTCATTGTGGCATTTTTTTTTTTTTAAATTTGCCATCCATTTAAAATGCATGACTCCTTATATAAGAAGAGTCATCTATACTGAAAGCATAGAGTTCAAAGAAGACCTGAGGTGCGACGTGCTATGCAGAGAGATTACCGAGCAAATCCATCCCCGGTATCCAGGCCGCGCAAAATATAGCAGCAGCAGTGATTTAGCAGTCTGCCTCTGACTGTAAAGGATGTTTTTGTGAGAAATGGAGCCTCCTCACTCCTGAACCAGACCAAAAGTAAACCCAAAGCAGATATCTGAGGCCGCTCTCCTCGCTCGCATCACAATGCATCATCGCTGCTAATTTCACAGGGCTGCGCGGATCTGAATCCAAGTTCACCTTTTGCTTTCATGCTCCCCTCTTAATGCGCTTATATTATTAATAGGATTGTTCCACTGCTCTCCACGTTTAGATAACGCCATTACACAACCGCTGCGCTCAATTTGCACCGCTAACATCATCACACACACACACTACATGACACCTCGAAGTTTTTCTTTCAGCCTCATAACTCACACCCGTATGAAACAAAATCTAGGAAACTGAGGTCAAACATGGCGGGAGTTTTTTTGCGAGCTCGAGCGCCAGATCAGCGCCAAAACAAGACGAACAGCACGGCGGCGTCAGGGGCCGAAAGACCCCCGATCTCCTCAACATTTTGAAGCCAGTAACTAAATACTTTTGTAGCATAATGGATCTTGGCAGGCCGCTCTGGGCCGATGATTTAGGAGGCAGTGTGTGTGTGTATGTGTGTGTGTGTGTGAGAGAGAGAGAGAGAGAAAGAGAGAAGCTGTTTGAACTTTAGGGATTCAGGTGTAAACTGCTTAGACTGTAAAACATTTTGTAAGATTCATTCAAAGACATGCGAAACTGAGATATCAGACACACACACACACACACAGAGAGAGAGAGAGAGAGAGAGATCATGGTCCTGACAGGTTTATAGGATCCCCTGGAGTGAAAAAAAAGTTCTCCATCATACTGACCGCTAGCAACCCACTCAGGGAGGGACGTACACACTGACACCTCCTAGTCTATGTATTTGTGTGTGTGTGTGTGTGTGCATGCATGTATGTGTGTATATGTGCAAGGCCAAGCTTGGGTTAAGACCCAGGCTTTGGGCCCCCACTCCATCAATAACAAAATGGCTTTGTCCTTTGGCGTGGAGTGCATGTACACACACGCACACACTCACACACACACACACATATTCCTGCCAGATACACAGGCATCAGTGACATAGTGTTGGTCTGTGGGAGGACCATGTACCCATAAGAAGTTAAAGCCTTCCCAGGAAATCAGAAACGTATGTGTGCTGCCACGGTGGTCCTGACGGAGGATAACTCAGGCCAGCCTCGGTCCGCAGAGTCTGCCCCGTCTCTCACTCCGTCCCACCTCTCTCTCTCTCTTTCACTCCATCCCCCCTCTCACTCTCTCTTTCTCTCGCTGGCACGTCTTTCTCTCTGCACACCCCTAAATCCTGTTGGCTCATGTCGGGCCACAAGCTGCTATTTGATAAGTTTTTGTCTTCACCCGGTCAGATTACTGATGTCACTCCTCAAAGCATCGAGTGACATCCTGCTGTTTCGGTTTTCCGCTTCAGGGCGCTGCAGCTTCTCACTGTCATCACCTGCGCCTCACCTGTAGTTTCTCGACGCAGCTGATTAGCGTGGCCGTGTGGTCACACCTCTGGACCCGGGGGACCGTCACGTCCAGCCAGGTGCAGGAATGAAGGGGGTGAGTGTGCCACATATCAAGGCGAATGGTGCAGAAACAGCACAGAGCCCGTTTGCATGAAACTGAGATCAAGCAGCTTTATGCAAATGACCTGTCAGCTCAACACACAGTACCCATCATGCACCACGTGGTCGTGGCAGGATCTCCTGTTCTCCATAGAAAATGAATAGTCGACTTTGGTTAGTTTAGTTTAGTTCCTATCACACCTAGTAACGTTGCAATCAGGAAAAATAATGTGATTTTTACTCCTGAGCCCCGGGCCGCCCAAACAGCCCCGGCCACTCTGCAGCTCTCCTGTTGATGCTGCTGATCCTCAAAACTACATTTCCCATGAACCCTTTTTTTTCCTTCCACAAAGAGGAAGTTGCCGTCTTTGGTCAAAGGTTTTCTCTTCGGCTTTTCTGACATGTTGGAGGTGATTTTTCCATCTTTTTGCTCATCTGCCATCACAATAAAGGCCTTTTATTAAAGCCTTTTATTGTTTTGTGCCATAAAGCAATTCAACAAGTTTCTCACAAATCTGACACACAATATAAAATGCATAGGGAGCCAATAGAGGCACACAATATCCTCTACGATAGCCTTTTTCTTTCTTTCTTTCTTTTTTTTTTTTTTTTACAGTAATTCCACTGTCTTAAAATGAATATGGTAATAAGTTATTAGTGTTGAAAGGCTCCGTGTAACAACTTTAAACTATTTATTTTTCCGGTCACACCCTGAAACCCCCTCAAACTCCCCCGACCCGGCTGACAATCTCTGCTCTGCGTCACCCCTCTTTTCTTTCTTTCTTTCTTCCCCATATCTCTGTTTATCATGTTTTTTTCTGTTGTTGATTGGAATCTCTCTCTCTCTCTCCATCTTTGTTTGTTTTCACTCTGTCTCTCTCCCCCTCCCATTTCTCTTGTTCTTGTCACACATCTCTCCCTTTCTTCCACCACTTCTCTCTCTCTCTCTCTCTCTCTCTCTCTCTCTCTTTCTGTCTGTGTCGGCTCTGATTTGTCACCGCCGCGACCTGTGCATGGGGAAGATAATTCATAATTTGCAGCAGCTGATAACTGGTTGAAAAGGGAGAGCTGGTTGAAGCAGGAGGCCTGGGCTTATTTAAGAGCCTATAAATGATGTGGAGGGCGACCTCTCAACTCCACTGACCTTTGACAGCGGGGCGTCGTTTCAGAGATTATCTTCTCCGCTCTGCTCTCTCTCCGCGCGGGGTGTAAGACGAGAGGAGTGTGTGTGTGTGTGTGTGTGTGTGTGTGTTGAACAGAAGTGATTCACAGCTGAGGACACACTCTCAGAGAGACCGGGAGTGCAGTCAGTCATGCTAAGCCCTGCTAAGGAAAGGTGAAGCCCGTTATTTATCAGTGTTGTGAGGTTTCACCACAGTAAAAATGTGCAGAGACAGAAACCCACAAAGGACAAATAGCAAAACAATATTTCAAACTTGCGAATAAAAACTGTTATGTGAGGAAAATAATAATCCGACGAGATGCTTTACTTTAGATATGTTGTTTGCTTTTTTTTTTTTTTCTTTATTCTTGAGTGAACAACCGATGCATTTAACCGTAGGAGGGGCAGCTAAGTGATTTACTGTATGCATAAACTCACACATATCCCAAACCTGTTTGAGGATTTGCGCAGATGTATTTGGTTTGAAAGTAATTGATTTCGACAGGTATTCCATGTAGTGTTAAATCCAGCTCAGGGGAGTGATGGAAAGGTAAAGACAAGACAGGAAAAAAAAAGAGAAAAAGGGAGAAAAAAAAAAGCGTGGCCTAAAGCCTCCTGAAAGAATACTACTGGGGAAATACGGTATTTTTCAAGTGCCGAGCGAAAGCAGCAGCTGCAATTCTTCTAGACTGGGAACCAATTAGTGAAAAAGGAAGGATGAAATACTTGCCAGTGCCAGGAATAGCTTCTGCTGAATGCAGTGCTCACATTTGCTTTCTTTGTTAAAACAAGGAGAGTCCGTCCTGGATAATCTCTCTCTCTTTAAAGACTCCTCAGCAGGGGAGCTTTTTTCAGCGCCTCAGACACTAAATTAATCGATTCTCACTTTTGAGAAAATAAAAATAAACCAGGACTCTTGCCATATGGAGGCTCTTCAGAAACATTTTGCATTCCAGCCCAGAGTTGGGGAAAAAAAAAAAAACGAGGCGTCTCTCTGCTATACAGCGAGTCAAGAGGGGCAAAATCCGCTCTGTCCATAATAATCGTCTCATTTAAGTATTTTTATAGGGCCAAAGAAGCAGCTGCACCTCCTCACTTTAAGACTCAGAGTACACTCAGAGTGCCAGGATTGCACTCAGCCTCCGTCTCAGCAGACATCGACTGCACCGTTTAATACGACTTCCCGGCCAGATTTACAGTGATGGCTTTCGAGGCAAAGAGGTATAATATGACAAAACATGGCCCCGTAACCCCAGGATACTCAACAATGTTTAGTGGTGAGACCCATTTAGCCCGAGGATTGGCAAATATATTGTTTTACTCCCTTTTTCATGTACAGAATTTCAATAAAACACGGCGGTAAATCAGGGCTGAATTCAAACTTGCGACTGCTCTCTTCCTGAATACGTCGGGCTCCGTGGAGGGGAAACTCTTCGGCTTCTCAGTGCCCAGGCTGAACCTCTGACCCTGCTGGGATTTACATGAAATAAACTCGACTTTAGCTCAGAAGACAGAAAGGAAAGAAATTTGCAGTGTTATCAACCTATTCCACTTTATTCTGGAACCACGCGAGGCGACACAGAGTCGTATGGAAATGTATCAGAGGCTCGGAGATAACACACCGGACTTTTTAACAGTGTGGCGTTTTCCCATGGTGCCCTCCTCCTCTGAGGGGTTATTCTAACATCACATGAGCACAATTTGGTCACACACACACACACACATGAACACACACCCCGACAGAGTGTGTTGGGGGACACGTTGATGGAATGTGAATGTCAGCGGCCTCTTTATTTACTCTCCATATAAAACACTGGGCAGTAATTAACAGCAGGTATCCTCCCTCGCCGGAGGGTAATTGACTGTTTCAAAGCACCAGCGCTCCATAAGCCAGGCTGTGTGTGTGTGTGTGTGTGTGTAAGAGAGAGAGAGAGACACAAAGTGTGTGTGTGACAGAAACTGAATGTGCATGTGTTTGCATGCGTGAGTGTATTAAAATTAACTCCTTTATATTCCACACCTCCCCCGGCTCTCCTCCTCTCGCTCCCGTCCTCCCTGTCAGGATAAGGGTCAGCAGAGGTGGGCACAGCCACTCAAACGCTCCAGATTTCTTTATGAGGGCATTAACATTCAGGCGTATTCATTATCAGTAAGTGTTGTAAGATGGACCCAGCGGAGACCTTGTGCAACCATCAAAAGGTGCGCCGTTAATTTCAGTACGTGAGCTGAATGTTTGCAAAGCCTTGAAAAAAAAAAAAAAAGAACAGAAGTCTCTTTCCCTTTTCCTCGTCAACAGGGACTTTGCTTTTGGATCTTTACATCACATTCATTTATTGGAACTAACGCAATCATGCATCGATCCTCAAAACCAGTATTATTAGATTTCACAAACAGTTATTTTGCTTTTTTTTCTGCAGAACCAGACACACAGGAACCTTTCTACAAATTCAAGTCTTTCAATTGAATTTATCACCTCTTCTTCTTCATTATTGTTAATTGCCACCCTTCCTATGACCAGAAACAGATGTGAATCCTTTATAAAAAAGTCTTTGTTAAATATTTTTTTGGGCCTTTCCGCTTTATTTGGTCGTGACAGTAAAGAGAGGCAGGGAAGGGGAGAGAACATGCAGCGGATCTGAACCCAAGCCGCTGAGATGAAGACTATCAAGGCCTCGATACGCAGGACGAGCTCCACAAGGTGAGCGACTGCGGTGCGCACAACAAGATCCTTTAAGAAAAACTGGGTCTAGACCAAACAAAGTCTGGCAATGAGTACATTACATCAGGTGGGAAGAGCAGAGCAGAACATTTTTGATTGGAAACCTATCTAACTGGCTACTGGCTCTCTTCTAGTGAATTAGCGTTAGTGAGCAAAGTGAGCAGATCTTAAGTAAATACTGGACTTATTCTAGGCTGGTTTTGGACTTTCCAGTACAGCAGCCTGGAGAGCCAGTTTAGAAACGTTTCATCACAGATTGACAGTTTAGTTATGCAAACGCTCAATGGAGGCAAAGCTGTTAAGTCGAGCACTCTGGCTGCCAACTTAAAACATTACATTAGCCTCGATCAGTGGTTCCCACATGGAGTACGGACGAGAGTTTTTTTAAATATTCATTTACAAAATATCAGTCATGCATAATGATTAAAATAATTAGTCTACGCTATAATAAGTCATAAAAATGTAAGTTTGATAAATCATATTTTATAATTAGTATTCCCTCCAGGTTTCCTGAAGGTGTCAGATGTGTGTGTTTGCGGTTTAAATCTGGTGCGTCGTCGAGCAAGGATTGAAACGCAGCGGCTGAAGACGAGGAAAAGAAGCAGAAACAAAAACAACAGGATATCATCAGTATCGGGTTGCTGTTCCAGACACTGCTGGAGCTGGACTGAACCTCTTTTAGGCCTTTTCTGATCATAAATGCCATGAATGCCCAGACTTCTGTCTATGTGATTTGGCAGTCAGTCATCTGATGCTCTGAGAAACTGATTCTTTGGCCTCACTTACTGACGTTTAACTCTAATCAATGACATGTCTGCCTTTGGAGGAGCTCTGATTGTGTTTGTGGAGCTGTGAAGGTTCGAGTCAGTGCCACAGGGTTCACCACTTCATCAGGATGAAGTGGTCGTGTGCCGGAGCGGTGAGGAGCCGAGCAGCAGCTGCTTCATCCTCACACGCTCCGGCTGCACGCTGCTTCCTCCTCACAGGGAATATAAAGTTAACGAGAAGCTCATTAGGATGTGTTAATTACACTTGGTGATAGTTAATTGATTTTTGTTAATTAGTGTTAGGGGATTGGTGCTAATTGTTCTCTCTTAATTTTTATGTTAACACGTTAACTGTTTGTAATGCGTTGTGAATTCCAGTTTAATGTGCCAACTTGTAATTGGCCTAACAACAACAACAGCGGCAGAAACAACATGGAGACCAAAGGTGCTTCTGCAATTAAAGCTCCTCTGAGACATGCAACCTTGATTGACCATGAAGTTAATTAATGTTAATTAGCATGTAAACAGTTAACAGGCCTTTATTAGCAGCAGCCTTTGCTGTTTATTTATTGGGCTGGGACTTCAATATGCATAAGTAAAAAATATAAAAGGTGTCAGTGTCTGGAGGAGTTGGAAGGAAACTTCAGACTTTTTTACACCAACACTCAGCCAGATGGTTTTAGAGGTGGTAAACTTTAAATATGGCATTTTTGGTCACACTAATCTACAGTAAGAATGTATACCCGTATGTATAAAAACCTGTAAATGCAGGTTTGCTATGAGCTCAATTTTGTTGCGACCATAAATTTGGAACAACACAGCTGTTTGTAGGCCTGCTGTGGGAAGTGAAGCTGCTCTGATCGGCTGTATTTGTGGCTCAAAATGCACTCATGGATAGAGAGACTCAAGTTCAGGCTGAGACACCGATCTGGATTTGTCTCTGATGTGAACCCAAATATACTATTGCTCAGGTAAGGAAAAAAACTACCGTCCTGTCCTGTTCAACATGTTTTATTAAGAAGTTTGTAAAATAACAAAACTGATGCAGGTGATGCTTTACATCAACAAGTATGGCTGTGGCGTTACTGATGAGCTGAATAAAAGAAAAGTTTTACAAGACATTTTTATTAAATGTATTAAATAATTAAATAATATTAAATAATCCTCTCGTCTGTCTACCAAATTCACAATATGATCAAGAGAATAGCTGATAAATGAGCGGTCACTCTATAAAAGCTGGAAGTGTCTGCAGAACAGCAGTGAGAGCAGGTGATGGTTCGGGTCACCAGCAGACTCCAGACAGTTCAGCTTCTTTACACAAGTAAAACAAAGCTGAATGGAAATGAACTCAGCAGTCCATCAATAACAAACTGAACAGGACGGCCAGTATTAAATGTGCCTGTAATGTAAAAATTAAACTTTTAGAACGTCGACAAGAGCAGCTGCTTTTTCCTGCCTCATATCTGCAGCGTATGTATGTTGATATGTGAGGACTAAGCTGTGAGGGAGCTGCCTGCTGTGCAACCAAACACTCAACAAAGACCCTGCAGAACTACAGACAGGATCCTTCAACACTGACATGCTTCATGCAGGTTAGCTGTCTGTTCGTGGCCTTTTGGGCAGGCGGAGCCTCTCTGCACAGAGGAACTGCTCGATTCTAGAAATCTGGGCTCTGAGAGACTGTTCCTCTCTCCCCTGGGAACTGGGGGGAAACCAGTCAGAGCCTGAACCCTGAACTGGGTTGGCAGTTTTGCTGGACCTGACAGGATGAGAGGACAGTGACAAGGAGCTAACTTTAGTAAGCAAGTAAACTTATCTTTGAAAATGGAGGTATCCTATTTCAGTGACTTTCCCATTGATAAATCTTAGATTTACAAAGTGGCATTATAGTATCCAGATTACACTGATGCTGATGATGATGTCTTACAGGAACAGTCCACCAGGAAATTAAAACTGTATCACTGCACATAGAGAGGAGCTGCAGTGACAAGTGAGCCTGAGGGGAGAATGAGGTGAGCTCTCCCTCCTCTGTGCTGGATCTCTCCCTGGATGTTTGTTTAGCATCGCTGCAAATAACTAAGTCTATAAAGACGCCCTTGCTGATGATAGTTTTAGGGGTTAATATTGACATAAGAGCTAACATTTCCGTTTTAGATTGTTGAATTTTTCTCAGCTGACGTCAGTAGATTCGCTCTTGGCCAGTTAGCCAAGAATACAACATCAAACAACACAATGCCACAAGAAACAAAATATAAAGTGCTAATCCATAGTTTTAAACAGTGTTCATGTGTTTTAAGATTTTTCCTTTGATGTAGAATGTAGGAGTTACTGGGAATGCGTACTCACCCACTGGTGGTCTGCCATGACAGTCTGCTGACTGCACTGGAGGAAGTGGAGACTGGAGAAGAACCAGTGGACAGAGCAGCTCTGCTCTCCTACATGAAGAAACAGGAAACAGTGGAACAGAAGCATTCCCAGCAAATCAAATGTTTAGGTTCAGTAAGGTTCAGTGTTCAGTTTAGGTTCTTCCTCAGGCCTCAGTGTCGCCCTCCTGAGGACCCAACAGTGTCCAACAATACAAATTGACTCTGATAAACAAATGTGCGGCAGCATTAGCTATGAGTTGGACAATAACCAGCGATAACTGGTATGTATGTAACAGTATCCAGTCCAGAGAAAGCAGTGAAACCCAGGCTGCACTTTGTTTCACGTTCCCTGTGTTCACAGCCCACAGAAAGGAAAGGCTTTGGCCCTCGTCACCATTTGTTAACCTATCCAGGCCGTTTTCTCTCATACTTCAGGCATGTTGCACTCTATCTCTCTCAATCGCCGGCACCTGGATCTTATAAAATGCAGAGTGACAGTCTGTGGTGATGGTGACAAAAGAGGGAACAAGAGTGTTTGAGAGCAAAAAGAGAAACATAAAGAGAGCGAAAGTGAGACAGGGAGAGAAAGAGAGAGAATGAGGAGAGGGATAGAGACTGAGTGACTGAGAGAGAAGAGGTAACTAAGCATCATTAGGTGTTTTATTCCCCCACAGGCCATCCATTCTCTGGCTGTCTGGTCATCACTGTGCTGAACATACATCAACAGCATCCGTTCAGTCAGCACTTGACTTCACATATCAAGGTGAAGGCAATGTTTCGTCTTTTTAAAATCTTTTTCAGACACATTCCTTCAAATATGTTGGCCGAAATGTTGAAAAATATGTAGTTTCAAGTTCTTATGTGCTGAAGATAATGTCAAGCTGATATAAAAGGCATGTTTGTTAAGCTCGTATACAGATTCCCCATTGTGAAAAAGATACAGATCTGAATAGAGAGTATATCTGATACAGCAAATTTGCCGAGGACTCGTTCCCTCCAGCAGGGTCCAGACTCCTCTGGGGGCGGTGATCCATTTCTACGTGAGCTGCACACCGCTGCCATTTCCTGCTGTTCAGCATCAAGCTCCAACAGAGAGCGATGCTGTGGCTTTACCATGATGAAATATACTTGGATGCGGAAGCAAAATGGAAGCACTTGAACAGCTAAAATTCATTTATCCACATTGCTGCGAGATTAGATCATACAATAAGGAATAATTTCTGGGATCCATTAGCAGTCATTTATGTAAATCATCAGCCCTCTTGCTTTGTTATCTGTCAAATTCAGGTCATTTTCAAACTTGCCCCTGTTCCCTGTATTGTAGAGGCTGCTGCTGTCATGTATTTGGTGCGTTAATGGGGCGGGTAGTTCAATTTTGTTATTTTTGGGTTGTGTGTATCCCAGAGATAAGTTTTTGGTCATTTGTCAAAAAGCATTTCCCATGAACAAGTGAGATGCTGCGTAAGAGTCAACATAGCTGCGCAACTGTAGCCTATGCTGGTGTGAGAATTTATCGTTGTGCATCGGAGAGTGTGTGCACACACCGGGGCGGCTGCTCAAACACAGGACAGCAGTGTCAAAATTTTATTAAATACAGACTCAGATAAAAAAGGAGGCAGTTATGGTTCTATTATTTGAACTGGTGTTGTCCAAAATGAAGTTTTAGAATATTTCTCACCATGAATTTAGTGATGATCTTGTCGTCTGTGTAATTTGGCGATATGTGTGGAGATATCGACCTTGTGTTCGTGTGCTGCCTTATGTGCAGTTACACTTTTGGAGAGGTGCTGGTAGGCAACAGTGGCACGGCGATGACAGCATTCTGACGCAGAGGCATAAACTGACCTTTAGACTTGTAAACTTGTAAACTGTAAACTTGTGGGACACAGTGCTGTGCTGTGACTGACCGTGTCTGGTGCTGCTGCCTCCCTGAAGGTTTCACTGATAGCCTTGCACTCTCCCTGCTGGTCTCTCTTGAAGGATGCTGTCGGCCCGGAGATGCTGGAAGCCTTCAGCAGGTCTGATGCACTGATAACTACCGAGGGGTCTGGAAGGAACGATGCAAGACGGTGAGAATGAGATGCATATAAACAGAGTAGATTTTGCACTTTTTACAAGCATAGTAGTAAAAAGATACGTTATCGCAGTCGGGAAATGAGCAATGGGACTGCGGTGCTACATTATTCTGTGCTAGTTCAACAGATTATATGAATTTGGGTGAATCACCTTTGTTTAGCTTGCCTTTGAGGAGGGTGGGTATGGTGCTGGTGCAGGAACGTCCAGGAAATACACCAGACCCACTTGTATTCAGCTCAGACATGGATGACGCCTGGGTTATTGGATGTTCAAAAGCAAAGAGGTTCAGGAGTCCAAAATAATCACTGTTCTGGTGCTAATTACATATGCACACATCATTTTATTCACTTAATATTGCAGCATCTCAGAGGACATAAGCAATCACTGGTTTTACTTTACAGTTCATAATGTGCCTGGACCCAGACTGGCATTTCTCTTAAGCAGTGTTTAATGTTTTATAGTACAGAAATGTCTGTGGGTGAACTCCTGAAGTAACTTTAATTTTTAAGATTATCTAAAGGAACACTGAAAGGCAATGTTTCTACTTTAAATTACAGTACCTGGACAAATCCATGCAGACCTGAAACATCACACTGAGTCCTGGAGCTGACTCTCTTTCTCTGCGTACCGGCCCATTCAAAGCAGGACCTGTGCTTCTTGTTGCTGAGCAGAGACGACTGATCACTGTCACCAAATCGGGTTTCTTTTGCCAAAGGCTTGTCGTTGCACTTTGAGCTGCCAGTTTCTGCATCCCTCTCAGGACTCCCATCAGGCACCTTCAAATTCTGTTTATTTTGAATCAGCTCGACACCTTCTACATTCTCTGTTTTATTTGTCATATTTTCCTGATGTCCTGATGTTCCCTCATTAGCTACTGTGTTTGCCGTAGAGGTTTCTGCAGCGCTGCCGCTCTCTGACAGGGCTGAGCAAACAAACAAGGCTGATGCTTGAGACCCAACATCATGGAGGAGGCTTGCATCTGTCGAACTGGTCTTTCCTACAGGCTGCTGTGCAATCTCACTGGCATCTTTTTCTCCAAGGTTTACCTTGGAGTGACTTTTGCTTTTCTCATATTCACCACAATCAGGAGCGGTCGGTTCATTCTCCTGCTCTGAGGTTTCCTTGCTCAGATGTAAAACATGCAGTTCGGCCATCTTGCCCACTGCTACACATTCTTCACTTGAATGTGTGTCACCATGTTCGTCAGTGCTCTTCATGTTGATGTCAGAGGTATTACTAGGTGTGTCAACTGTCTCGGACTCGTTTATCTTAACAATACCATTGATGTGAGTGTCTGACAGTGCAGCGTGGGTCTGTGAGCTGTTTACATGTGACTGAGTCAGAGGGTTTGAGTGTGCACTGGGGAAATGCGCTTCTGTTTCCTGAGACGTTTTCTCTTCTGTGGTTTTCTCAAAACCTTGCCGGCGGCTGGCCGACACCTGACTGAATGACTCCACATCATGAGTGAAATCTTGTTGCCCATCATATCTGAGTTGCTGAGCCTCGTGAGAATGGGGCTGGGGCTCCTCAGTGATGGTTTGGACATCCTCAAAAGTAAGGGTTTCCACAGAACGTCCTTCTGACCCAATCAGAAGCCCCTCTTTCATATGGTTTGCATCAGCATCAGCTGTACTGACCTTCTGAGGAAGAGCCTGTGAGCCGTCTGTGAGCTGAGAAGCAGCCGGTGGCATCTCAGCGTCCATGGAGTCAACGGCCCCTGGTGGTTCACTCTTCTCTCCGTTGCTATGCTCAATACCAGTAGACATCTGGGTCAATATCTCTCTTCCTGGTGTCTGCATCACTAACCTTCCTCCCTCCTCCTCTGCCTCTACTCTATCTTCGATCACAGTTTCTTTTCCTTCCTTCACACCATCCTTTCCTCCTTCTTGCTGACTGTTTCCTCTGTTCACTCCATCATTCTTTCCTTCATTCAGTGCGTCTGCAGCTTCATAAACACACCCATTCTTGAGGCTTGATGCAGACACTGGGATGTGTAAGCAGCTATCACCGCTAATCAGGAGACCACCATCAGACACGGTGTTAGTCAAATCTGAAACCAGTGCACGATCATTCTCACTTGTGTTAGAGATGGGCAGGTATGTGGGCAAACTGTTGATCTTGTTGCCTGTTGCTCCGCACAGAGTTTGGGGACTGAACAGACTGGTGGTAGACGGAGTGGTCACCAGGTTTGAAGGAGGTGGAGATTGTTTACATTGTGGTTCCTGACAGTGGATTGAGGTTTCTGGTCCTGAAAGAGCACACAACATTTTCAGGAGACATTCATGCTCCATGATCACAAAAGTAGCTTTATTGGCATTTTTATAGTCAAGGGACTTCATTTACAAAATCAACAATCTGACCTGCTTCTAGTCTGTCAATAAATTGGTTGTACATTTTTCTTCTTTGTAGATTACACTGTTGAGCCTAATTCCCAGAATACAACATTTAGTGAAATAATCGCTAAATGAGTGAGTCGTCTCTGTCTGTGTTTATATTCAGCTGGCTGACCTCCCGTTGCTCCACTGGTAACGAGCTTATCCACAGCCTCTGTGACCAGCAGACCGTCTGGGTCTCTGGTCTGGGCAGGGGCCAAACTCTGCAAACTGCCAGGGACAGGCAGCTCAGAGCTGGTGTCGGCCTCATTAAGAAGTCCCTCTCCTCTGGTTCTCTGTACTGCAGACGGGGACAGCAGGTCAGAAACACTGCGGCTGTGACTGTAGCCTCTTGTCTGGGTAGAGAAAAACAAACAGCCACATACCAACTCCTGACTGTTAAACTTGCAGTATTCGCTGATGCTGAGGAGTTACTGGATAAAACATTTACACCTTTATGGAGCGACTGGAAGAAAACAATTAAGATGTAATGAATCTACCTCCAAGAAATATTTAATATTCCTTTCCACTGTGAAACACAGATGATTTTGCTTTGCTTCATTTTCTACTCACTTCCTCTGCATGGTCCATATTGGTTTTAATATGGAATATCCAAATATTTAAGAAATAATCCATTACCCATACTAAATTTTAGCCTTGTATCTTCCTGTTCTAAGAGTAGCAGTGAGTTCTTCTCAGAAAGAAAGAATAAGGATATCTATTAAATTATTAAATTCATGCTATGGAAGTCTTAATGGAGCTGCTGATGACGTGGCTGAGGAATCTGAGTCGACACACAATCCATCCATGTGGAGGTCAACCTCACAGCTTTTTCATGCGAAGGTCAAATAGTTACATCAGGATCATTTCTTTGGTATCTCCCCTGTACTAATGTACAAGAGCATTTATTAATGAAAATAAATGTGCCTGCAAGTGTCTAATGTATGCTGCTTTCAGTGTCACAGGATATTTAAATAAGACTACTAAATGTCCTGAGTGAAAAGGAATGCAGTCACAAATTCCTCCTGTCAATCTCCATGACTCGTCTGATTTGTCCTTACACTTCTCACTTCAATAAATTATCCTATGTTCACAGGAGTATTGCAAGCACAAATATGGTTCTGACTCCTGACTGCTGGTTGCTTGTAATGTCAGTGATCTATGAGGTGATGCTTATTCTCCTGACAAACACGTGTCTAAATATCTGGGTGTCCACAATTTTTGCAACCTGATCAAAAAGTTCATAATTTCAATATGTGGATCATCAACAAGTTTTATGGGTGAAAAAAAAACTGCCAATGGCTGAACTTTCTTTCTTTTTTTTTTTTTCAAAGATCATTTTTTGGGCAGTTCTCCTAGCTGACCATGTTAACTCATTAGAACAAATTATGAAGGGCAACACCAAAGCTGCAAAAAACAACAACAAACAAACACAAAAAAACATGGATGTAACTGGGCTGTCCACAACTGTTTCTCACAGGAACTGAATTTTAATTAGTATAATTGCTAACACCTGTGTTCACCTGCTATGGAAAGCTCTGTGTGCTTGCAGTGTACAGGCAGTAATACAGTGAGTTAAATGCTTTAAATTTACATGTACAGTCCCTGTGTGTGTGTCTGTGTATGTCACTGCTTGCTCAGACAGCTTATAATGAAGGTTGTCACAGACCTGTGTTTTGATGTGTGTGTGTGTGTGTGTGTATACACCTCCAGTTCTTGTGTGTACTGTGCCTGCAGTGCGGCCTGTGAAGACAACTCAGTGTGTTTCTGCCGGAGCTGGTCGTACGCCTCCGTCACTGCTCGAAGGTCTCGCTTCTGTCACATGTAAACATAAACGCACACACACACACACACACACACACACAGAGAAAGAAAGAAGCAAAATGAAAAAAAAAAAGAAAAAAAGGCCTTACATACAGTTGTTTTTACGGACACCCCTCTTTGGTAACCCATGTTTTTTTCCTCCAGTATGATTTACAATATATCCCACTGTAACTCTTATATCATTAATATAGTGTTATTCTGTGTTTAACTGTTTCACAACGTCCTGGCCGTCTCACAGCTCGTTTTTGTTTTTCCTGCGGTGCTACCTCTTTGTCCCAAATGGTCTTGGAGGTGGCGTAGTCCTCCATCAGCTGGGCCAGCTTGTCTTCTGCTGCCTTGCTTTTCTCTCGCATCACCTCATGTTCTCGCTTAAGGGCCTGCAGTAAAATTAATCACCCGGAGGATTTTTAATGCAATACTAAATTTTTATGTGTTTATTTAACCTGAACACAGGGTCTTAAACAGGCAGAGAGTGAGCGAGAGAGAGAGAGAGAGAGGGAGAGAGAGAGTATACTTGCTAATACAAATCAGCAGGGTTGTGTCATGTTAATAATGATTTTAATAAATGAATGAATAGGTGAATTAAAATGAGAAGGGAAGAGGAAGGCGGAATCATAAACTGTGAAGCCGTAAATGGAGAATAAACACACTAACTATCACTCAGTTGCGGAGTGGACTGTGTGCACTAATGTGCAAGGTGTGACATACAACACTATCCGTCACGTTTATGGGCAGAGATGGCAGTCATCATTTATTCCTGTCCTTGTATAAATTCACTCCATAATCATTTAAATAGGGTCTGAAAGATTCCTGATCCATAGACAGTGTGAAATAAGTAGTGCAGAATTTTCTTTTTGGTAATATACACAGATAATCCACTGCTGTATAAAATATTTAAAAAAATGTTCTGTATAATATCATTATAGGTGTATGTGGAATGGAATAAAAAATTTCAAAAGTTTCATTGTTTACATCTGAACAGTTTCTGTATCGAGGAGAGAACATCACCTACATATTCCAGTTTCTAAACCATCAGTTTAATGTATTTTTCTAAAAGTCAATAATGGTAAGGTACAGAGTCCAGCCCTCAGCACTGCTGTGTTTAACCACAGTCACAGCAGGAAAAGCAGCCTGAGATGATCTTTAAAAAAAAAAAAAAAAAAAAAAGGTACTTTGACCTATTAAGATGTGATATTTTGTGATATATCGAGATTTTTGCTAGAAAGTGTAGACTTGTTTAAAAAAAATAAAAATGTAAAAGATTACTTCAACTTACTTTTGTCTGGTAAAGACAAGGTTGAGGACAAATGTAATAAAAAGTTAAAGAACAACGTGAGTATTTTAACTTTATAAGTTTTCTTAAATTTTTTCATAAATTTAATTAATCAAATTTTCCTAAGTAGTGATTTTATTTATTTATTTTTTTTTTAAAGAAATAAAGGAAAAAACTAGAATTAATGCATCATTGTTGTATGCCTCTGCAGCCCTGGAAAGTTACAGTTTATATTCATGTGTGTCCAGACTCAAATAATCTTTGTAGAATATGAAGCAAATTAATAAAGATGTAGTGAGTGTATTTTTTGGTGATGTGGACGTTATCACTATATTGACAAATATGATTCCAGAGAATAATTTCCAGTGAGAAACATGCTCATGTCTTCACTTAAAGATTATTTTTACATCGGAGCACAGAGGACGGACAGAGAGCTTCATCACATGGTGCGACAATAATCACCTGAAGATCAATAACAGCAGAACCAACGAGCAACAGGGGGCGCCCTGTCCTCGCTGTCGTCCAGGGAGAGGACGGCAAGTGAAAATGATGAAACGTGTTTTTTTGTTTGTTTGTTTGTTTTTTGTTGTTTTTGAAGCTGACCTTTGACTTTTTGGATATAATATGACTTCATCATTTTATCCTATTAGACATTTGTGTGAAACTCTGTCATAATTGGCACATGAATTCTTGCATTATGGCCAAAAATATTCTGTGACGTCTCAGTGTCCTGGACATTTCACCTCTGACCACCAAAATCTAATCAGTTCATCTTTGAGTGCGAGCGGACGTTTGTGCTCAACCTGAAAAAAAAAAAAAAAAAACACTAAATGTGTTTCTGAGATATTGAGGGGGAAATTTTGTGCTGATGTACATATAATGTGAGCAGTGAATATTTTCGCATTGCCATGGCCCCAGCAAAGATAAAAGACTCTGACCAGGTTCTCCTGTTTCTGTGTGTGCAGCTCCTGCTCCACTCTGCTCACTAACTGAGTCTGGCTCAACAACAGGAGCTGAGCATGCTGCAGAGACCTCACCACCTTCTGCAGACACACACACACACACACACACACACACACACACACACACACAATTAATGTGTGAGAAAGGCAATGTATAATATTACAATTAAAATGACCAGCACTTAAATAGTTTAGGTTGCCTCTTTATTTGCATGAAAACGGAAACAAACAATCTGGATCTCGTTTAAGAACACCTTTTCCAATTAAGAGATTCCCACTTATTTTTCAGTTTTTATTCTGGCAGTGAGGCATCTTCCAAAGCCGCACACACCACACTGACAAAAAGCAGCGCTCAGAAAAGACAGCGTCAAGGAGAAACTACCGGCAGCACAAGATCAGTTTCCAGCTCACCTGCTTTCCAGTTCGTTCAGCTGCGTTCTCATCCATGACTTTTCTGGTCAGTTCAGTTTCCTAAACAAAGAAACAGAAATACAGAGTGAAAAATGTTCTCTACCAAAATAAAACAACAAATATCAAAATGCTGAATATGAAGCAGTTTCAGTGGGGCTGTTGAGTGTGTTGCTGTGTGTTTGTGTCCACAGCAGCTGCCACCCCAGGCTGTGGCTGTAAATACGTGTTCACAGTCAATTTTCAGGCTAATACTGCTTTAAAAATGTCCGGCTTTGTTCATTTCAAGTCCATCTTTGCTGCTAAACATCCCTCGCTATGGTATCTCTGCACTGCACGTCCGAGAGATCACCTGTCAATCACACAGTGCCCTGTATTGTGACTATTTATGTGTTTTTACTTCCATTTTGTAGATGGTGCACTTTTCTTTGTCTGTTTAGCCATGGCAGCTATCAGTGGTTACACTTACAAACAACTCACTCACTTTTTATTCCAATTAACTGATATTGTTTGTAATTTCATCCTACCAAGCAGAGGTGCAGACCCCAAATTTTGGTGTGCAACTTGTACAATGACGACAAAGGCTATTTGATTTGATTTGATATCCATTTACCATAAGCAGCCTGTGCTGCAGCTGCTGTACGTGCTGCTCTGTGGCTGAATGATCAGTGGCCTCACAAAGTCCAGATCTCAACACCTTGGCCTTCATCACCTGGTTATTCAGTTCCTCTGCCTCCTAGAGAGAAAGAGCCAGGGATTGAAACTAAGTTACTCAAAGTGGCAAAACAATATTAGATTTTACACTCCCTTCTGCTGCACTGTAAGTTCATTCAGGTGAAATATTTTTGGACCACCACAGACAACTCCTTAGATTTTTGCAGAGGCTAACAAGTCACCAATGCAGTGTGTTTGTTGAATGTGTTTAAGTGTGGAGTAAACTTCAGGAGAAACATAAGAATTCTGGAAAATATTTGGAGGCTGAATGTTTGGAAATATATTATTTGAAGCAGTGTTAATTTCATGGTCTACGACTATGACTGAATGTATTCACTAACAGCGCTTTTTCAAGGACAAAAAATTAGAAATTAATGCAAAATTTTACTTTTGATACTAAACACTGAAATATGATTCTGTAGAGATAAGTTACATCAACTAAAACCACTATCATTTTTGTCAATGAAAACCAGACTAGAACTGACACAACTGAACTAAAATTAGATGAAAACTAATTTCAGTGATAAGACTTACACTAAAACAAAATAAAAACTGCTTGTCAAAATGAACACAGATTTGAAGCCAGTCATGTATCTTACAGGAGGCATTAAAGCATTTTGTACAAGACCTAGGGCACTGCATATTTTTTTGTTTTCAGAAAAAATGCCACGCTGCATAGAGCTGAACTAAGAATAAAATGTTCTCACTCACCTGCTTTAGGGAGCTGATGGCTGTTTCTTGCTTCTTATTTGTTGAATTCAGTTGCGTGTTGACTCTCATGGCCTCAGCAACTGTAGAAAATAATTAATTATACACATGGTAAAAGACAATAATCACCACAAACAGCGTGCCTCATATGATTTCACATTACTGGTAACTGATGCATCCACAGGCAGGAGTCTACACCCCCCAGTTTAGCCTCACAACATTACAAAATATGTTGTTTTATATGACAAACCATTTTGATTTTACATTTACAGAATTACTTTGATTGTTCTGTGCAAAGAGTGACATTTTCCAGACAAGACCCATAAAAGTTAAATACAATCCTATTTATTTTAAATTAGTAACAGCTCTGGCAGCCGGAGACAACTGCATCACTTTATCGTCCCTTTGCGTAAATAGAGATACTACGGTTTGAGAACGTGAGATAAATGTGTTTTAAATACCTGGGAGCTGCAACACTGTAATTGGCTAAAATTCAAGATTAGAGCGGCTACCTGATAATGTACAGTAGAACCTCCTCACAACAACATGTACACATATTTTCTGATTACAAAGACAAGCTAATGTGGATCGTGCCTCCGTATCGACTCCGTCAGGCACGTCCAAATAAACGGAATGTATAACCCATGACGGCTGGCTCCACAGATATTTACCATCATATGTTCCTCAAATCACTGGATCTACTTCCCAGCTCTTCCAGATCACAGGATCTACTTTCTCATTTAAAGTGTTTATTATGAAAATCTAAACCAGTGCTTCCTTATTTGATTTGACATTTTAGTTAGAACTGTGTTGTTTTGTGAACATGAACACACTGCATGTAGACAAATGTCTTACTGAACTGCCACATTCCTCTGAAGTTAAACTTTCAACTTGGCGTGTCTTTGAAGTGCAGTAAAATTAACCGATTAACCTGTTAATCAATCGACTATCTAACCGTCTGTCTGTCTGTGCATGCACATGTTAGTGTGGTACCATTCTGCTCCAGTTTGTCGTGGGCCTGTTTGAGCACGGCGCACTTCCTGCACAGAGCGCTGAAGCGTTTCTCCACCTCCCCCAGCTGTTTCAAGTGGCTGTCCTTTAAGCGGCTCTGCAAGGCCAGTTTCTGCTCCTACAGATAGAAAATACATCCAAAAAAACAGAGCAGAGTACAACAGAACAACAAAGATAAAGTACTAATATGATATAAGATGATTTAATAATATTTTTTATTTAATATTTTCACTGCCACTGATTGATATTAAGGCAACGACTGATTTAGCCTATAGCCAGTTCATGGTGGGTCATTCGTAGCTGTGGCAAATATATCCCAAAAATATGTTTTAATACATCTTTAATAAAGTCTCATAAAAATGCAAATGAATAACTGGCTCTGCAGCAACTATTCTAAGGGAGAAGCAGCCATTCGTCAAGAAAAGGAGCTTCACTGTGCAGTTTGTTCCGTGTAAAAGTCGGTAATTACAGGCTTTTCTGTCAAAACAAGTGGAGGAAACAGGCAATGACCCCTTGGTGTGCTGTCAACTCTAAGGGACAGCAGCGACGGTGGTAGTTTAAAATCACAGCCAGCACCTGTCTCTCTCTCTCTCTCTCTCTGAGGGAATCAACTCCGCCTCATGCCTCACAGCACTTTATCGCTCTTCAAGCTGCCATTACTGTTTGATTGTCTGTATCAAGCAGATTCTTTTCTTCTCTCTGGTTTTTCCCAGTCACTCCCCTCACTCTCATCTCACTCCCTCCTCTCCCTCTCTCTGCTACACTCGCTCTCCCTGACTCCCTCTCTCTCTGCTGGGCCACTGTTATGTGAGGAAGGTTAAACTGAGCACGGCCCAGTTATAAAATATTTTAATAGTGATATTTTCTCTGCTGCGCTGGCAGTTCAAGTGTCACACACTCCCTATCCGTTACTCCTGATGAGCTCTTCCCTCCAAACCCATCCCTCCTTTGCACCATCTTTCCATCCCGTCATCCTCCTCTTTTAATTTCTCTCACTCCCACTCGCCTTCTGTCAACAATTTGTATAATTGGAAAATCCTTCCTTACCAGCTCACTTGATTTCTTCTCCAAACTGTACTTGAACAGCTGTAAAACAACAGTAAAAGAAAATCAACAAGGTATAGCTTTTCAGCCCAGCGAGCCCAGCATTACAGGTGGCTCTGTGCTAGCCTCCTTTTCGCCAAAGTGCTAAAAACCTACAGCACATATCCACAGATTCAACTTAGAATTGAATATTTTACTTTTATTGGCACTATCTAATGTTTCAACACAATACATAAGTAATGTTTCTGTTCACTGTATATTTGATGGTTTTATGAGTCCAGACTTTATAAAAATTGATTACAACTCTATGTTAGTATATTATAAGGTATATATATATTATGTATATAAGAAGCCATAAAAAAGGATAAGAGGAAAATGCTAAAGGACCTATACCTATTATGGTATATCATATCATGGCATATATCATGTAATGAATAAAATTTTTACTTTTCCATTTTCTTCTGGGCCTCTATAATTACATTTTAGCTCTAGCAATTTGGCAAAGTTGTCACATGCGCAGTGAATCATATAAATATAATATAATACCTAAAAATGATAGAATACCAGTGATGTAATCGAATTCTGGATTAAATAAGCCGTGTTTATTTTAACCGGTGTACACAGATTCCCCAGCCAACCTGCAGAGAGTGGTTATTATTTGAGACCAGGAACAGCCTAGACATTTTACCAGGGAATATGACGACATTAAAAAATGCTCATGTCCATAAGCATTAAATAATGTATTTCAACATAATTAAATGTTTTTTTAATAAATGTGAACATATGGCAATTCAAAATACACACACACACACACACACACACACACACACACACACAGACACACATATATATATATATATATATATATATATATATATATGACTGACTCATTTTTGTGCTCTGATCTGAGTTTTTTATTGAGATCAGAATAACTGCTGTGGTGAAAGTGACAACAACTGATTACAGATTAAGGAAACATCATCATGAGAGCTCAAATTTGGAATTTGAAGCGCGTGGCAATTAACTCACTTCAATTCCAAATGCCACTTATTTGAACATGCGTTAAATTAAGAGAATCCACCAGACCGTGTTACGACAACCAACACAACCGGGCCTCAATTTGGCCGAGCGCGGCAGTCAGTGTCTCCCAGATAGAATATCAAAAACAGGCTCTATTATCACAGTAACGCGGCTGGGCTGTTAAAGTGCAACGGACCGTGGGGACGGCAGTATATCACCTCTGTAATGGAAAAATCCGCTGTACCCTCACAAGCGGTGACTTGGTACCCTTATAGATTTATGAATTCAGCAGAAGTGCTATCTTAAGTTTCAGTAACTGTTTAGTTTTGGAGTCTGCTGGCGGTTAAAAACAGGAACAGTCTAGTAACTGTCTGATATGCCTTAGCATCTGGATGACCTTTGCATGACCTGTTTTCTACAAATGCACTGAACACTTGGAGCTCGTCGTCAGTCTGTGTCAGTCAGCCAGTCGGTTTGATCAGACACCGTACTGACCCCTTTACAAAGGCTTATGATCAAATTCAGTGTCTTTTCCACCACAGTTTGGTGTAAGAAATGGACTGCTCATCTGAGGGTTTCTGGACTCGAGGCTGTGGTGAAGGGGCGAGACGGAGGGCCAGCGACTCCAGACCAGATTCACTCAGCGCTGCAATCCACAACCCTGATTGGTGAGAATCTGAACATTGTTTTATCATTATTCTGGTATTTGAAGAAAGACAAAAATGGGAGGAAAAGAAGGTGACAATCATTGTGAGGGAAACTGTGTTTTCTGGGTTCAAGGTCAGGACTTTAAGGATTTTTTTTAACCAAGGTTTAGTAGAAATGTGCAGTGATACGACCAGTGTACGTATACTCTGTTAAAACCACATCGTGAAATGATACAAGTGTGTGAAACAGGAAAAGTGTATACTCAGACCTTGTTAAGACCACATTGTAGAACAATTTGAGTGTATAAAACAAACAGAAATGCACCTGAAGAACCTGTAGAGCAGATTTGCCTGTACAGGACGGCTCACCTGATTACCAGTTCACTGATCAATTAAAGAAAAAAAAGAGAGTGGAGAGAGTGAGCAGTTGCAGCAGAGCTGTTCACTAAAATCATCCCATGAGGGGAAACTCCTGCCTAAATGAGCAGTGACTATGACACTTCATTTGTCAACTGCATGGGCACAGACCTCCAACAACACCGTGCCTATCATCCTGCCATCCTGCACAGTGTGAACCTGGCACACTTTACAAATTAGGCTTGACGCCTCTGCAGTGTCAACACACTCGGGCCCAGACCTGGTTAGGCCTACGCACTAACACGCCTTTGGCTGTGGTTGCTAATGGAGATGCTGTTTTAACAACACACTGATTAAACAGAAAGCTGTCCAGAAAACAGGCCTTTGTCTGGGATGCTCACAGGGATAAACATTTCTAATAAAAGCTCACATTCGCTGGGAACTGGGAAAATCTGCTTTCCCCTGTTTTGGAACAAATGTTGGTGTATTTCACAGAGAATTACCTGCAGTGACTTCAGCTCCTCTTTCAGGCTGTTAATCTCCTTGTCTTTTAACTCAGCACTGAGCTGGTGCTTTCCCTAAAATATAACATTATTATTCTGTGTGTTGTGTTCCTCTTTTGTTAGAAAATAAGCAATAAATAACAGAACACAGGGGAAAGGAATTCACTGTAGGGGCCAAGACTATGCAACTACAATATGAATTTACAACTCCACTAAAAATACTAATCAAATAAAATACTATCAAGATCAAGCTGACATTTCTGGGGCTAAGCTCTTCATACCTTTTCCTCCTCGATGGCTTTTATTTTGGCCTGAAACTTAATAAAAGAACAGAAATTATTCACAACGTTTGCATTATAAGAATAAAGCTAAAGGTCTCGCTCAAACTTTAACCCTAAAAACTCACCTGCTTCTTAACACCGGTGAGTGACTCTGTGTGCTGGTTTGTCAGCATTTCAATTTGATGTTGCAGGGATTCCTGCAGTGCAAAAAGACAAAATTAATACAAAATGAATCATGACTGACAGTTTAAAACAATATGTATTAGGAGCCAACTAGGCCTCTTCATACCTTCTGCCACTCCAGCTCCTGTTTCTCCACTACCAGTTTACTGATCTGATCTTCAAGGCGTGTTTCTGCGCCCTGAAACATGAAAATACAATCAGGCAAATTCTACATGATACTGACCCAAAGCTTTAGCTCCAAACAAGCTGAAGACACCTGCTTGATGAAATAACAAGACAGTAAATTGCTAGGATGGCTGGTACATCCTAGCAACCCTGATACTGAACCATCCGTTAAAAACATGTTATCTTCCTCTATCTGGCGGGTAAATAAATCTGCGGAGCCAGAACTCTGCAGCAAGTTTCCCTGGCTCATCCCTCCGTATCTTTTATAGAAGCACCCAGAGAAAGACGACCATTAGAAGGGAGGTGATATTTGTGGAAAGCCATCCCTATCCTCCCTCTTCCCCTGGAGAAGGCAGGTAAAAGTCAATTGCTTTCTATATCCGCGGGACTTTTTTATGTGCATGTGGGAGCTGGTCAGCTCAGTGAGTTTATTTTATAAGTTCCCATTAAACTATGCTACCAGCGTGGCACAGCACTTTAAAAAAAAAAGAGGTGCACAGGAGATAAAGCTGTTATTTTTCCACTGAGGAATAATTATTTTGTGTGTGTGTATGTGTGTGTGTGTGTGTTAAAAAGACACTATAAAGCTTTATTAACTCTGGTAATCCATGTAAATCAAAATAGATAGCCATAGATTAACAAGAGACTGGAGACACTAAAACATCCAAGTCTATATTTTATCTATATTTTGTACAACTAATATCTCTGTGTAATATATGGTTTCCCTTAATATTTGAAAATGAATGGCTGAAAAACATCATATACTTGTCACAGACTGATGCAAGGCTGTTCTGAATGGATGTCTTCAACCAAGCATTAAAAAAAAGGAACATGTGTATCCAGAACAGACTTGATAGTCCAGGTTTAAAGTTTATTTAACGTTTCATCGCACACATATTGTAATAAGTTACAATTTGGTTTTGCTTACTTGCTTTTTAGTTCACCTAACAGTAAGACTAAAAATGTAAACATTTCACTTTTGGATGTGCTGCTGTCTCATTCAGCTCAGGCAATGGATACTCCTGTATTTATTTAAAAAAAAAAAAAAAAAAAAGGCAGTGGAATTTGACCTGTTCAGGAATGTCCGGCATCATCGCGACATCCTCTTGCCTCTTAACCTCTCTGCCCCACAAACACCACAACTACAAAGTGCTGCTTTGATGGCAACAGCGCCTGAGGACGATCACACTGATAGAACAGCTTGTATTGGGGTCCCGGGCGACACGACTATAACAATAAAAACCAAATGACGATGAGCGACAAACTGTTTATTTTTGCTCCTCTAACCTTTAAGCACACTAAGCTTTTATTTGTTATCTTGCTGGAAGGTAGAAAACATACTTTTTTTTTCTTACAAAGAAATTTTCATTCTATTTATTGGTCAGGGGCCAAATGGTTTGTGTCACCCCCATCCTGCTGTAATGTGCATCTAACCCAGCTGGCTCTTGTCCACATGGCCAAATGGGGCTGCTAACTTCCTCTAATTCCCCTTCCAGTCCTGTGAAATCACCCTGCTCCTCATGGCTTAGCCTCAACAGGCCAAAGTGTCTCAACTGGTGAGCAAAACTGCATTGCTATGGTATACTTTAATATTTTGTGATCCAGAGCCTAATCTCTGTAATTTTATGAAGAGATATGATGTATTCAATTCATGTTCAAGTTTTAGATGAAAATTTTTAAAAAGGCTTTGTCCAAAAAGCCACACATATAACTGCTGGTTATTGTTGGTAACCATTTTAATGTGTAGTTAGTGATGTCATAAATGTTGACAAGGCTTTCCAGCAGCCTCACATGCCTCCACAATTTATTTTTATTCTTTTATGTATGTATTACTTTATTTCAATAAAAGCTGATTGATTAGTTTAACCAAAAGAGCAAAGCCCTGATGAGATTTTACCCTTCGAATATGCAGCTCCTCCACAGCCTCAAGAAGACAGATTCTAAACTCCAGCAAATGAAGTGAGACGCTTTCTGTTTGACGGGCGGCGTTGAATGCAGACGGCTCCCGCTCCACATCAGGGTCCCCTCGCTACACAAACACATTTGCAAGCAGTAATTTAGCTAAACCTTTGGTCACCACCTTCATGAGAAGTTCATCAGCTTAGCAATTGTGAGATGTAAATAAACAGACGACGGTTGGACAAAAAAACAGCCTGCATGCTCAAAGTCATGCCCTCCTACATACAAAAGAAAAAAATGTATTGGTAACCAAACAATCGCCAATTTTAAAACTGCCATAATGTTTAGATACTGACTTTGTCCTGCAGAATGTTCTCCTGTAACCTTGACAAAGTTGTTGCTTGACAAAGACAGCATGTAAATAAATAAAAAAAACATGACTAGATTCTTTTTATCTACTCTGAAAAAGTACAAACTTAAACAGTGGATGAATGTTTTTATGGCCTGTCTTCTTTTGTCTTTGGTCATAACCTACAGAGATATGAGTGAGGAGCGTCCCAGAGTCTGCACTGAGATCCATCAGGACGGGCCAAGGTCCCGCTGTGGCCCTGCTCCCTGTTAATCAACAAAAAATAATTATGTTAAAAAAGGTTAATAGAATAGGCTGTTTAATAAGCAGCAACACCCTGCTCTTCCACTCACACCTTCATAATTAGCTCCTCATCTGCAATTTTTACTGCTAGATGATTTTATTAGAAATAATAGGCTGGCACATTAAGACCTCATAATGTTTCTCAGTCACTACAATTTCACCTAATGGCTTTGAAATGACCATTAGGATTTTTTTTCCTTTGTTTGACACCACTTCCATTGCACTGAGAAGATAACACCTCAATAAGCCATATAGGTTCAAATGAACCTGCCCATTGTCACTAACTGGGGTCAAAGCAATAACACTGAATGGACAAATTGCTCTGTCACTGCTTTTTAAATTATATAAGTTATTTAATTTGACCTGTGGATGCTCCTCTTGCTACTGTCTATGTGCCCTCATCATTGCCATCATTGACGATGCACACACTGCACGGGCACGCACACACACACATGCACCTGCTTGCATACAGGCAAACACACACACACACATGCCCGTCCTGCGAAATGTGACTGACTGTTTAAGTGGGAGGTCTCCACTAGCCACTGATCTCTTAATAGAATGGACCTTTTTTCTCCCATTTAAGCCGTGCTGGTATCAATCATGTTGGGGAATTAAATGATCCCTGCCAGAATGTGCTACTATCACAAAATGACATTGTGACCCCAGGCTCAGAGGGGAGGAGATGTGCAAAATGTGAATAAGCCCAAGTGTGTTTGTGTGTGTGACTGATGCTCCATGTGCTTCTGTGTGTGTGTGTGTGTGTGTGTGTGTGTGTGTGTGTGTGTGTGTGTACAAGTGAGTGAAGGGAGTGGACCACAATGTCTTTATTCCCCTCTCCTCTGATCCAGTCGAGCAGGTATTAAACACCCTCTTGAAGCCATGAAAAGACAAATTAAAAGAACTGCCGGCCATTAAACGGGATCACCTCTATCAGGCAACACAGTGTCTGTATTATTTTTGAGTGAGTTATACTGGTAATTGCCCTGTACTGCACTGGGATAAAAGACAAAGTTCAACCACAGCCCAGAGGTTAGGATAATACACCTAATCACAGAATATACACAGAGGCAGCATGTAAAGTAAGCAAACTACTGCAGTTATCTGGTCTTACACAGCAAATACACAGAAAAATGAGGTACTGAGGCCTAGATGTTGGGTTTTGGAGCATTTATCAGTAGAGCCCGACCGATTTATCGGTAGGCCGATTTAATCGGCCGATTATAGCCATTAGGGAATAATCGGTAATCAGCCAAAAGTTGGCCGATTGACGCCGATGTTAACACTTATTTTTCCACTAGTAAAATGCAGGGAATATGGTGTTTTCTTAGAAGTAATGTCCTTGCGTTACGTATCCAGTAGAGGGCCTCCGACTCCTTTCAGGTCACGCTCAACAGTGAAGCAGCAGAGTGAAGTAGTGAGAAGAGGGAAGAGCCGACAGCGTATTTACTGAGCCCAGCGGTTTGCTTCAATGGTAAGTTTATAACTAGTTTGTGACTTAAACAATAACTCAATAAGTTTCCCATTCCCCATGGCGAGCCTCGTTGTGTTTGTCACACTTGACTGATATGTTAGCAAGCTAAAGTTAGGATGACCTAGCTTAAATATTACCTTGCTGAGCACTTTCCATGCTAGCAGACTAGATAAGACCGGAGCACATTAGGATAACGCGTCGTCGCCGTGCAAAAACCATTATGGGCTGCATTCATTTACAGCAGCGCACCAACTGTGTTTTTTAACTTATGGCGCTGAGGTAGAAAAAAGCGTTTCTGGTCCAAGTTATAACTTCATGGAGGAAAGAAAATGTGAACGCACGTTTAGAGGACATCAGAGAGGGGCATTTCAAATCATGTTTTACCAGAGACTTTTATGACGCTGTTTCTCCACCTACCTATTACCTACAGATAATAATTTATTAATAATTTGTAATTTATTACACTCACTGACCACTTCATTAGACACTGTGCAATGTAATGCACACCAATAACAGCCCTGCCATGAATTCTATTTTAATAAATGTATTACTTTGTAAATGTTGACACTGTCAGAGAGATTTCTTTATGTTTTCTGAGATGATAGTGGGTGTTGCTGTTGGTGTGGAGAGCAGTATGTTGAAGTGAAGAGTATTTTGACCCTCTGGTGCATGTAAGTGGGGTTGACAAAATATCAGACACCTCAATATGATGCTCCTCACACCAACACCCACTGCCACCTCAATAATAACCATAAAGAAGAATTATCAGCTTTCTTACAGTCAACAACATCTTAAAAGTAATAGGTTTAGTCTAGTGAAGTGGCCAGGAGTGTACACGCCATATTCATGTGAACACAAGTAAGACAAATGCTTAATGTCTGAGTTTCAAAATGGCTCACATAACTAGACAGATTTGTAACGTTATTTTTTAACTAACGTGTATTATGTCTTACTGTTTTTTTACAGATGGCAAAAGAAGGTGGATGCAGTATGGTGTGGGACTACTTCACCAAGGATGTCACTGGTGAAGCAGTCTGTAATATTTGTGCAGCTTCTGTAAGCCAGGGATCAAGCAAGCAAAAAGCAAAAAACACAACCAACCTATGGCAGCACCTTAAAGCTAAACATGATGACATGATGATACTGCCTTTTTGCACATCATATTTTTGATTTGTTTTATGTTCAAATTGTTCATATGCTGCTTGTTCCACACAATTTCTGATAATAAAAGTATTTGAAAATAGTAAAATGTTCTCCCTTCAATTAATATCTTTGTAACAAGTGTTTAGAACTATATTTAAGCCATCCAAAGCAGGTTGTCTTTTTTTTTTTTTTAATTGAAAAATGTAAAAATTTAATCGGCCGATATATCGGTTATCGGATTTTTTTATTCCCTAATATCGGAATCGGCATCGGCCCCAAAAAATCCATATCGGTCGGGCCCTATTTATCAGACAGGATACCTTCAGGTTAGTCAGTGCAATGCCATGTTAGTAATGCAATAACGGAAAAGCAGGATGTTTATTCAGATTATACAAACTCACCTTCCTCACTGCTGATGCTGCACTAACAACTGAAGGCAATATACACAAGATACACAACTAAATAGTGTTTGCCTTAATATTTTTTCACTTTTACATGACTACTGTGATCCATACTGCCCCAAATATAACTCTTCAAATTGATTAGTTCGCAAAATTAGCCAAGTTACCCCTCGGAAGGGTTGCAGCTGTAGTTTTTTTTTTTTTTTTTTTTTTTTTTAGATAAATCAGAGTAAAATTCACTGCTTCGTAATGTTAACTAATACAGAAAAATCCCAAGTCACTGAGTCAGAGGTTATAACAGCTTATTATACTTAATATAGTTCAATTACTTTACACCTAAAGTTGACATTTAGCCAAGATTTTCACCTAAGTAAAATGCTAAGCTAGCTGTTAGCTAGGGCTAGCTTACCGCCGGACAGGTTAACTTTCTGCTGGCGGGCCAACTGCCTCGGTTTGTCGACAAATTACATGAAATGCGACTTAACTAAAGTTTATCTTATGCTCAAAGTTATCTAATCTAAAGCTGACATTTATCTTTAGTTGACCTTTTTCTCGCTCGCTAACAAGAGATAACCTGTCAGTCCAGGCGCGGCGGCGGCGGCGGCGGCGGCAGCGCAGAGGAAAGGTGGTGTTCACACTGTCTGTGTAATCTGTGTAATCCCAACCAAAAAACTCACAAAACTGCTCAGTTTGTCTTGTCACACTAAATAGAGGTGTTCATTCACTTCTATGTTTGGCATTGAGCTCATAGTTAGTGCTGCTGTTGGACTGCACCGCATTTTACCGACCGCTGTTTCCACTATTCTGTCCCCCCTCATTGTATTTGAATACTGAGGGACAAAAAATCAGAAACACCTCTCAGTAGTCCAGTACGAGACCTGCAAACTACAACCTCAGTAATAAACATAGAATTAAATTTACACATTCTTCACAATGTCAACAAAATAAATGAATATTACGAACACAAGAATAACTGATGATGTTCGCTATCAATTCTTTCCCTGTTCCTTTGAGTCATACATAGGGGCCTGCTGCACAGTTTATTTTTAATATAATATATAAGCCTGTACCAAAACTGACATCCAGCTACTTTGCGCTCCAATAGAAAACAATAAATCTGTGTTATCACCAGCTGTTCTTCACGAGTGTCTCTCTCACTCCACAACTGGAAAATAGAAAGCTGCTATTCACCACCATGTTGGCTCATTCATACACTCATGCAGCCTGCCTTCATCTAGTCAGAAAAATATTTCCGACTAACTGTGTGTTTTTGTTTTCAGTGTGTGCACAGGTGAATGACTTTATTTCATATTCATAACTGTAACACACAAGCCAGGCGACCCACACCGCAGCTCTGTCAGATAGTAAGAGCACAGTGCTGCTTACCTGCTGCTGCCATCTTGTGGCTGAATGTTGAAATTGCACCTGCACTCAGACGCAGCACCGGCCGCAGGGACCCGCTCTCTCCTCTGCCAGGACATGTAAACATTAACAAGGTGTGATTTCCTTTAATTGCCGTCACCTGTTGGTCGCCACCGCACATAAACACATGTGAAGAAGAGGATCGCCTTCATCAGCCGGGAGAATGGCCTCAGTCAGGGAGAGAGTCGCTGCCTTGAACCTTGCAGAGAAGTTGTGTGTGCGTCCTGCAGGTAATTCATACACACCATCAACGTGTTGCAGCGTAGGCGGCCGTGAGCATGGCAGACTCTCAAGACTCAAAAATTATACTTTATTTACAAAACACTCTCCAGAGGTGATCATCAATCATAATCAATACTATTAACTGCTGCTCAAACGCTTTGGCCCCATTTTTTTTCCTTTCATAATTTTTATTCTGTAATTCCTACCTCCTTCTCCTAAGTGAGTGATTTCATGTCTTCCCCTTAGTTTTGTCCAACCTCCATCCCTCAAAGCTCCTCATGCTGTAGCCCCAACTGTTTTTCCCCCCTTATTCTCGCAGCCACTGAAAGGAACAGGCCCTGTGGTAATCAGATTACCCCTGGCAGTGGTGGAGAGAGTACTGTAAATTTCTAGTCAAGTAGAAGTACTGTCACTACATCTTCAATTTTTTAATGCACCTCTTATTGGAAGTTTGGAAATGACAAAAGTAGCAGCAGGTTCCTCTTGTCATCTGGGCTGACTGTTCATTGTTGAAGGTTCCACAATCTGTCATTGTTCATTTCTACTCTGTAATGGATACGATTTTAAAATGTATTTAAGTACAATACTCAAGCAAACATGTACTTAAATACAAGTAAAACAACTGATTTTAAATAAAATACTCAAATGTACAAGTACACAAAATACTACTCAATTACAGGAAGGTGAGTAAATGTAATTAGTTACTTTCACTCCTGCCCAATGTATCATGAGTGTGTGTGTGTGTGTCCAGCATATGGAGTGGTTAGTAAGCCAGCCCAGTCTCCGTCCTTCTGGAGTGGCCTCATCTCCCATCTCAGGTCTGCGGTGAAGGTGGAGCATCGACGAGTCCTCTTCAAGTCCCACAGTGACTGTTTCCTCGGTTCAGAGGCTGTGGATGTGCTGGCAGATCATATCACCCATGTCAAGGGCTTGGAAGGTGTGTGTGAGATGAGGCAGTGTTTACAGCATGTAGCATTTTGTTTTGTAGTTGTAAAGTTTGCGCGTGATAATTTAGAGACAGTTACATGATGATGATGGTGGTAATGCATGGAAATTAGTCTACCTCCATAACTGACATGGCACGCTGTCATACTTTGACTTAATCAGATTTTCTTGAGCAGGAGTAATCTGTTATGTATCCTGGTAAAGTGCATCAGTCAGCTGGTAGAATGGTATTCATGCTGTTATGAAATTTATTTATTTTAACTAAAGGTGCTGATATTTCACGAAGGGCAGTGCTGTCCATGTGCCAGGTCCTGTTAGACTGTCAGGTGTTTGAGGCAGTGGGGACCAAAGTGTTTGGGAAGATAAAGAAACAGAATGTGTTTCAAGACAGCAAGAGCGCACTCTACAGGTCAGACACCTACCCTTTCCAAAACGTTGTTCTTCCGTTTGTCTGACAATCCTTCCTTCATCATGCCAGGGAAAATGATGATGTTCTTTTTCTGACAGACATCAATGTGGCCTGTAAGTCCAGTTGTATAACTGGACCTGCATGTTGTGTTATTTCACAGGTTCCTGAACACACACACCCCTTCAGTTGATGAGCTGGAGAGGGGTGTGCTCACACATGGACTCCAGAAACTCCTCTCTGGTGTTCCCTCAGACAGGTATGCAGGAAAAATTCATCAAATTCATCATCTGCATCTTAGTGCAGCTTCATGGTTGTTAATATTGGATGTCCTGGCCGGCCAAAGTGACACACATCAGCTGGTTTTTACAATCATCCTGCTGATGTTCAGTAAGCAGGACAACTGAGCTGATTGATCATGTTCTGTCATGTTTCAAGAAGCAGTTCTTGTTTGAAATTAATCATAAAGGGTCAGGAAAAAAAGTGCTGTGGTCAAGTGTTGCGAAATAAAACCAGATGAAATACCTTGATGTGCCCATTTCTACTCTATTTTGGTGTGTAGATAGAAGCCTAATGGAGCCCTCACCTCTAATACAGACTCTCTGCTTTACTTTATAAATAGTGCAACATTGCACAGCTAAATACTTTGAAAAAAGCTTGCAGTATAAGCTTTCAACTGCATTTTTTAATTTTTATTTATTTTTTTTAGGCAGGAACAGCAGGTGCTTCCTAAGTGTTCACATGTTCAGATGTGCACCCCTGTCAGATCCACTCAGATGGGGATTACAGCAAAGGCCAACCAACTGGAGGCTCTTGGCAACATCAGCCAGTCGTCGGAAACCCTTGTTGAGAGTCTGAGTCCCAGCAGGTTAAAGACAGATTCCACATTACCACAATCATGTAAGCCAGCCATGCATCACATGTTAGCAGCGTGTTTTGTTTTTGCTTGTTTATTGACCACATTTCCTCACAATTTGGCCATTCTTCTAAAATGGAAGTACAGTGCTCTTACTTTAACCGCACCTCCCCAGTGGTAGACGAGGTGTGGCAGCAGCAGACCCTGCTCAGGCTGCTGAAGCTGGTGGAGCTCCCCCTGCTGGATGGAGTGCTTCAGTGCAGCCAGGCCTCCTCCTCCTCCTCCTCGTCTCCCTCCCCTCCTCACAACAACCCAGATCTGATCTACAGCAGCAACCACCTGGACAGGCAGATCCTCAAAGTGTTCAGGGACTCTCAGTATGTTTGGCTCTATGCTCACTGCACTTGATTTGCTGTTTTTAATTGTTTAGGTGAGGTTACTTGTTCACTCAGCCAGTCCTCAACAAAACTACACAATGTATATAAATTCTATATACTTATGTATATGTATATACTTAACATTTCTGCACAACCCCAGTATCATTTTTCCTACCCTTCATCCAGCTGGTGGTTTCCATTCATTCCACTACGATGAAAATGAACCTTCAAAGACTTCAAACTTTCTTTACACCAGTATTCAGTCACTGTAATGAAGTCCTCCACATGAGTTTTCCTCAAAGCAGCAGCACTGTTGTGTTTTGACGACTTAAAATCGGGCGGAGTGAAACAGTACACAGCCAATCACCATGTTCTGTGGTTTATGAATGGTGATGTCTTTTGTTTGCCACAGAAGCAGAACATTATAAGGTGGGTGTTTCAACCAAAAATTCATATGTTTGGCTGAAACACTTATATGTTTCTATGATTTGACTGACTGGATTTCCTGTGAGTTTTGTACTTCACTACATTTTAAAATCATGTCGAATGATCAATGACTGATTGTGGAACCTTCAACAATGAACTGTCAGCCAAGATGACATGAGGAACCTGTTTCTAATTTGTTGGTTCTACTTTAAATCAATTTCCAAAGTTCCAATAAAAGGTGCACTAAAAAAAATGCAGATGGTTCTCACATGATTGGCAAAATGCTTTGTTGGAATGTAAATTGTGGGGAAATTGTAGTAAACGGGCCAAAGAGAATTAAGACTAGTATTGGAAAGCATCATAATTTTACTGTAGATTTTGAGCATGTTGACACTGTTTTAATCCTCCTCGCCCCTTAGGGAAGACGAGTGGCTCTGTGCAGCTCTCGACTGTCTGGATTTCCTGCCTGATCAGCCAGTGGTGGAGATGAGCAGGGAGCTGCCCCACTTTTTCCCTGAAGATCAGAGTAGCTGTGATCACATGACCACTGGCCATGGTGCCCAAGATGGAGGTAAGAGCTCAGACAAGCATCAGAACAGGCCAGGATCCATTCACAAGGTTTGGATCAGACTGGAGAAGCTGGTTCAACCAGGGGATCGGGCTCAGGTTGAGGATATGATAACACCAGCAGTGGCGTGCAATATTCATTTCCATTGTCGCCTGTATCCACCTCAGGCCGTGGTGGTGGTGACCATCCAGGCCTCCTCCCAAGCAGTTTGGCCCAGTGTAAGATGCTGCTGTACAGGACCTTGGCTACACACTACAGCCAGTCGGACAGAGCTCCACTGCTGCCCCAGCACATGACTGACGTGTACACAGCCATCACCGACATGCTGGGTGAGACATGAGACTGGGGTTCAGAAAAGGGAGATGCTTTCCTGGGTTGTTACACTTTTTTCAGACCATATTCTTTGTTATGAACCTTATTTATGAAACATGACTTCATTGCATTTTTTAATCTGGCTCACTTATGTTCACACTGAGGGCTTGTAAACAAGTCACATACTTGTTTATTAGACAGAGATTTTGATGATGGGAAGTCAAAGCAAATCTATTTCCTGTCCCTGTATCTTTAGCTAAATATAGTGGACCTGACCACACTGTGTACTGTAATTCACCTTCACTGGTGTCGATACCATTTAAATAACTAATTAAGAAATAGCTGAGCATGAGCATCAGTCCAGACTGCAGTTTGCCTTTGATTCATCTGCTCTGCTCAGGGTGGCAAACGTGAGTAACTGCTGGCTAGGAGAAGTCATTTATCCTCTTATACCCATGAAATGTTGTTTCAGTGTTGCTCCCTGCATGGAGGGTAAAATGAACAAGAGCACACGGGGTCATATTACGTCATCATCAGGATACAACACTTGTGCAGTAAAATCTGGAGTGCACTCACTGAAAGGCTCAAGTTTTGTGCAATCGCAGAATGTCGAGGCTACCTACTTGGAGCGTAGCCAAAGGGCACTTGAGCAGATACCATCCCTTTTATTTCTAGCACTATCTGCTGTAGCTCTCCCAGCATCACAGCTCCAGTAACACTGCATATGTGTCATATCCCATACGTCCCATTGGGTGAGAGACTGTGTCTTTGACTTTGTTTTTTTTTTTTTTTTAATAGCCTTGGTTCCCTGTAGTTGGTTCAGAATTCTTGATCGTGTTATTTGGTGCTTGACTTTATTATTCTAATATTATTCTCACCTGTACAAACAAACTAATGGAGGTCTAGAGTTTGAATACACTGCTTTGAACGTGCTTGATGTGATGGCTTGTGAACCTATTACTGTTGCATCTAAACATGGTGGGCATGGCAGAGTTTTCACGAGCCTTGGTTTGAGGGTTTCTAGTGCAGGACCGTTGAAATCTAGGAGATGCTGACTAAGCACATAGAAACTCTGCTGCCCAGTAAAGCCACAGTCTTTGTTTTGGTTAGTGGGGCAGGTAGAGAGCCTTGCTCAAGGGTGGCTAGACAGGAGTGGTTGAAGGAGGAGAGATTGTTAGTCATCTTTCTTTCTTTCACTTTCCTTCTTTCCCTCCCTCTCGCTTTTTTTCCAAGTGAATGGCAAACCAGACAAGGCTCTGGAGGCTCTGCAGCTGTGTCTGAAGCTACTGCCCCCTAGCTGCAGAGAGGAACTGCACAGGCTGCTGACTTTCGTGGCTTTAGCTGCCAACCCGCACGGGATAAAACTGGACAAAGAGGTTAGATACACACACACACACACACACACACACACACCTGTTAAAGCATTTTTTGTGGTGTTTACCTGTGAGTGAGGTTGGGGTTAGTCAGAAACGTAAGCTTTTATTATTGTGAATATGTGATGTTGCACTTGTAGATGGAGAACAGATGGGCAGTGAAGAAGTCTTTCTCCAGGGCGATCCTCCACAGCCGGACTCTCTCCAAGGAGAAAGAGGACCTGATGATGGTCTTCATGCTCAGCAACACACAGGAACTCTTCAAGGTATGGAAATGCTGTCAGAAGGTTAAATTAGAGGTTCCCCTGAAAGAACAATTTAACATCCAATCTAAACTAAGTTGGTAAACGAGAATTTTTTAAAGTCATTTGTTGAACAAAATGATGTTTCCTGCAGATACCAGGAGCTCTCCACAAAGCGGTGAGTGACGTGCTGGCCAGCGTCGTAGATAAGAGCCATCGAGATGTACCGGGTAAGTATTTGGATTCTGAGTGCTGGTTCTGTATCCCGTACACTAGCAACAGCATCCAAAACTAAACAAGGGCTAAATGGAGTGACTGACTGAAATAGCATTCATTTTGTTTTAATCAAAGACCTCTGAAAATAATGGGGACTGGTAGAAACATTCATAATTGTGTGCTGTGCAGCTGCAGATTTTGACCTAGAAGAAATGTGGAAAAAGTGACTTTTGCCATTTTAAAAATACATTCCAAGTCACAGATGTGTAACAGGATATCTTTAATAATATCTGTATTCAGCTGGACGTCTGTGCTTCACTTCACTTGGTCACACCAAGGTTTCCCCCTCAACTATCAGAGCTTCAAGAGATAACTGAGGGTTTGTGTGTCCTGTCAGGTGTCTGCCTGGCTTTGCTGTCCCTTTCAATTTCTCCAGTGTCCTACATGCAATAATTATGCTCTAAAACTTTGGCAATTTAATGTCAGCAGCCATTAAATTCTAATTAATATGGCTGTGAAATAAGCTATTTGGATGCACCACATGTCTGCCAATTTCTTATTTTATATCCACAGTTTGCCTTTTTTTAATTGTTCAGTTTGTTCATACCAGGCAGTGTCAAAGGGAAAAGTCATGGGTTTGATGAGCTCTGCTTGACTGTTGCCCTGACTTCCATCTGTGTTTAACATCCACTGAGAGGTTTTCACTTTTCTCTCCTCCAGGCTTGACTTTCTGTCAGCAGGTCAGCAGCGGGACTTTGGCTGGCTTTTCAAAGACGACCACCAACCAAGAGCTGAGGGCTCTGCTGCAGAGCATCCACTTAGACCCCAAGATCTCAGCCAAGCAGAGGAAGCGCCTGCTGGGACAGTTTTACCAAGCCCACCCGGAGATATTTCATCAGTATTGGGGTGACTCTGCTGTCAGTGTGCTGTAGCTGCATATAGCCAAAGTAGTTTTCTGTATGTTGTTTGTGCTGTGCTCTACAAACTGTTTTATCTGTGTCTCGAGGCTGTCACTTTTGCACTTTTGCATCTTTGAATATTTTATCAGCCAGGCACAAGCTACTCAGAATGATGATTTTTGTGCTGTAGAGAGGAGTGTTTTCTCTTGTATGTGTGTTTACTTTATTAATAAGTGAAATCTAAATAAACTAATGCAGCAGTCATGGCCGTGTCTCTGAGCTGTCGCAGATACAACAAAACAAGCCACCAGATTGTCAAGGGGGGACATAAAGGGGCTGAGGGTTCGTTTTAGAGGCATTTTGATCAACAACATCAGCATATCTTTACCTTCATCAGCTCCTCTCGGCCTTTATCTTTTGCTTTAAGCCGTGCACTTCGGTCGCCAGGGTTTCAGTCCTTTTCCTTTTCTCTCTCAGTCTAAGTCCCAATGATTTCTGATCTACCAAAAACTCTTATTGTGGGCATTCAGCCTCTGAAGCTCCGTTTCATAGTTCACCAGTAGTTTGGTGTTTGCAGTTTTATTGTTGGATTAGTTAAGACTTCAGTAAACTGATCATCATGACATATTTAAACATTTGTTTCTATTTTTGTTTTTATTGCCTGATAACAATGAAACATGAGTCCTGAGGCCTGTATGGGTTAGGGTTAGGGAGCAACAGAGGAGGGATCCCTCCCCAGGACGGACAGGCATGCAATGGATGTTGTAAACACAGAAAACAAAACAACAAAAGATATATATGCATAATGTAAAGGAAGTAAGGTAAAAAAAAAAAAAAAACAGTTGGCGGATGAGGGATGAGGATGCCAAGGGAAGCCAGATGTACTGGAGCAGCCAGGGACCTGAGCCACACAACCACCAACACCATGAAGACCTGGGTCTATAAAAGACAGAGCACACACTCGAAAAAACACACTGATAAAAAGCAAACTAAAATAAAACATTAAAAAACTAAAATAAAACTAGCAAAATTCAAATTCAAACTGAAACTGGATTGAAATGAAAACAAAAATTAATAACGAAATAAAAATAAATAAATAATGCATGATCCAAAACAATAAAAGCTGTTTTGAAGCTCCATCTGCGGCTTAACATTTTTCAGGACTCGGGGCTTTTATTTTTGAAACTCTTGTAGCTGTGAAAGTGTAACCCGGATGTTAAATAAAGTCCCGCCTTCTGTAGCAGAATGACCAATGACTGACCATGCGACTGACGGCGAAGACATTTTCTGACCAATCAGCGGCCGGTAAATATTGTCAAACGCCATCGGAGCCTGAGAAGCGGCAGAGGCGTGAGAGCGACGACACGACGGAGGATTTCTCACTCATTCGTCTTCAAACATGCCGTACGCCAACCAGCCGACGGTGAAAATCACAGAACTGACAGACGAAAATGTGAAGTTTGTCATTGAAAACACTGATTTGGCGTGAGTACCCCCTCACCTGTGTGTGTTCGGCTATCAGCGGCTTTGTTGGCTAGCTGGAGAGAGAGAGAGCAGCCATTAGCCTCCTCGCTATCAAAACACGGCGATGTGCTGAAGATACAGAGGAATAAACTGCAATAGCGAGGTTTTAAAGCCTAAAAAGTCAGTGTGTGTCAGTGAAGTCAAGCTAAATGTATTATGTGGAGTGATTGAGAAAGGTTTTGCCTTACGGTGTCAGGGTTTAGAAATGTTTTCCTGTCGGTCTCCGCACAGGATACTTGTAGTTTCCCCCTCGGGGTTTAAGATGGTATTGAGTTAAAACTAGAAGTAGGTAAAGGTCGAAAACAGTGTTTAGTATGCTGAAAGTCACGTTCACTTATAATCTCCGATAAATTTAACGATAATCAATAGTCAGTAAAGTCCGCTCTCTGTTTGAGTGAAACTGGCCTCATCCGGATGATCTTGTGTCTTTTCCAGGGTCGCAAACTCCATCCGCCGGGTCTTCATGTCGGAGGTTGCCACCATAGGTAAGTCACACCTGGCCTGAGGTAGTTTCCCACTCACCACACGGTGAAATATGCGACCTGTAGCACTTAAACATCAGTGAGTAAGCACCACATGGATTTGAAAGCAGCATGTCTATATTAAACTGATATCAGCTGCAGGTTATTAGGAGCATACATCACTCAGAGTCTCTCTACAGTAAACAACATAGAAAAGAGAGACAATATTATGTTTAAAAGGGCACACACATACACACACATTGTTCTCGCAGGAGCTGCAGTATGAAAACTAATGACTTCACCTGCATTATCTCTCCTCTAGCTATTGACTGGATTCAGATTGATGCCAATTCGTCTGTGCTTCACGATGAGTTCATCGCCCACAGAATTGGTTTGTACCAAGATAGTTTTTGTGGTGGAGCTGTGATCCAGCTTACTGATACTGGTGTGATGCGTCTGAAGGCTGCTGTAGTGATGTGAGTGTGTCCTGTGCTCTCAGGTCTCATCCCGCTAACCAGCGATGACATTGTGGACAAAATGCAGTATTCAAGGGCAAGTATACTGTCACCTCAGTTTAAATTAGGCCCCCACTGTTTAAACTTGTGTTTTCAATGTACAACGTACTCCTATAAAGCACGTTATAATTTCTGCTATTAGATATGTGTCAGATAAATATTATTATTCTTATTGAAAAGGATTCACGCATTTGTGTGCAGTTTGCTCCTGGGAGTTTTAACCTAATCTAACTACTGCCGCCTCCATCTTCTCCCAATTCTGCCTGCAGGATTGCACCTGTGATGATTTCTGTCCGGAGTGTTCTGTCGAGCTGACTCTGGACGTCCGGTGCACAGAGGACCAGACACGTCACGTCACCTCACGGGACCTCTTGTCCAACAACCCCAGAGTCATCCCAGTGAGTCCTTCCCAGTTTGTCCAAGATCTTAAAAGGGATTCAGGCCCTGCTGGCTCTGTGTGGGATATGGATGCTGTTATGAAAAGATGAATGGGTTTTAATTCTTCAGTTCTCCGCCAGTTTACATTCATGAAATACTTCCTTTAAAACAATGTACAACTTTCCAACTGGACAACTTTTCAGGCTTAATTGACTGATACTGTGACACCTCAGAAATAAAAGAAGTGCAAAATGAAGCCAGGCCAAATGGCAGATGATCCGCCTGAACTCTTATCAGTTAGATAGCGGCAGGATATGACATCACTGTGTTTACTGCCAAGCTGATAGAGGAGACAAGCACAGTGGGCGTGATAGCTCCTTATTATGGAAACTTTAGTCAACTCCAGTTCACTTTGTAAATCTGACTGACCCATCGTCCTCTGCTTTCCATCTGCATGTTAAAAAAAAAAAAAAAAAAATTAGGCAGTTGATGCATAATTGTTATCTTTATTGGTCACTAATATGCAATTGTCTACACTTATTTTATTTTCCGTCCTGCGGCGTCTCATCACCAGCCAGGCCAGACTTAGGAGACTTCAGTGTCTTGCAGGACTCACTCATTCAGTGTTGTAATGTGCAAACCTGCATTGTTGCCTCATCCTAAATTATGCACACTGTTTTGATGCAAGAGGGTATTCGGTAGCTCAGTAGTTTGGCAAATTAGATGTCCTGCAGAGTTTGCTCATGTAATGAATGTGCTTCTACCCTAAGACAAGCCCTTATTGCCAACATAGGCCTAAGTGCCAAAGATTTGCAGCCAATCACCATTCGTAGAGAACGCAAAGTGCTGCAAGATTGCTTTAACTATAATTTATTTTGGCATTTTTAAATCTCTGCATGCAGCAGATATCTATTTAGACTGGAGCTGGGTATTGGTAAGGACTTCACAATACAGCATCTATGTATGGAGTCTCAAGTACAACCTACTGCATAATACCTGTGTAGACTAATAAAATATACAGAATATTACTGTATATGTTAAATCAGGTTCCTCCTTATCCAGACAGAAATGCCTAAAATAAGCAGTAAGGGAAAAGAAACTGAGGGTAAGCTGCACAGACTGTTTTAATAATGCCACCAAAGTAGCCACCCCAGGTGTGTGTATATATATACAGAATATTCAGAGGGTTGCTATCAGTGGGAAACTGGACACGCATGCTTACTAGGCACAATCGTTTTTTCCTCATTATTTTTTTCTACAGAAAAAACTGAGCTTGTTCTCTCTGTCTGTCCCAGGTGACCTCCAGGAGTCGAGACAACGATCCCAATGATTATGTTGAACAGGATGGTAAGCTGAGTGCCCTCACAGGGTGCGTTGGACCGCTCCACATGAATTCCTTCCAGTTGTAGATTCAGAGGAAGTGTTTACATCATGGCCTTGAATCTGACTATTTTATTATCCCAGTGGATACCAGAATATAAGGCTACATGTGTGTACAGCTCTTGTCTCCTCCTCAGCCAACTCGTTTTCCATTGTCACCTTTTTCTTAGTTTATCTCGTTTTTTTTTTTTTTTGTTGTTTTTTTTTGCTCTCGCTGTTCCTCCTCTCTGTCTCTCTGTCTTTCACCAACCTACTCTCAGACATTTTGGTGGTGAAGCTGCGTAAGGGTCAGGAGCTGCGGCTGAGGGCCTACGCCAAGAAGGGCTTTGGCAAGGAGCACGCAAAGTGGAACCCGACGGCGGGGGTGTCCTTCGAGTACGACCCCGACAATGCGCTGAGGCATACGGTGTACCCGCGACCCGAGGAGTGGTAGGTTCCATTTTAACTCCACTTTAACTCAGTGTCTCTTACAGAACAGCGAGCCTTGAATTGTTACACACAGTGCCTCATAACGTTGCTTCAGAGCATATCCTCTCCAATTCCCAGGCCAAAGAGCGAATACTCTGAGATTGAGGAGGACGAGGTCCAGGCTCCTTACGACCCCAATGGAAAACCAGAACGGTGAGGAACCAGTCTGCCAAAAACCTGTGTAGAAATGAATCACACTGAGGGGTTTGCAAATATATGTTAGGATAATCAGTCAAATAAATGTGAGAGAAACTGCATAAAATCAGGCAACATTTTATTTGAAGTGGTTCTAATAAGATATATGAATACTGCCAGTACATTATGATTTGATGATAATCAGTATAGTTAGAGCATGCTGTACACATTGTAAAAATTAGTTAGGTGCTTGCTTGACCCCAGCCCTTGCGATGTGTAACTGTCACCACTAGGAGGCTCCAGTAGGTTAGATCTGAAAAAGAAATCAAGTGTCCAACCCAGGGTTCGTACGGGTGCTTGAAAACCTTGAAAATGCTTGGATTTTAATGTTATGTTTTCAAGGTTTGAAAAATGCTTGAATTTTGGGTAACGTGCTTGTAAATGCTTGAATGCTTGAAATTGTTACCATATTTCTGGTCTGACTAAATGGACCACTTATTAAATGGAGAGAAATAAAATAAGTCGGATTAAAAATGACGCCTTCACAGCTCACGCTCTGATGGGTTTCACAAGAGCTGGATTGATTGTCATGTGTCACGCCCCCAACAAGAGGACAGTGCAGCAGCATGCGACCAACGTGCCGGGAGGTTGCCGTTTTAATGAACGTTGGCTGGATAATGAAAAGTAGAAACAGTGGATAAAACATGGACCAAATCCACGTGTAGCATGCTGCAAAATATGAAAAAAGAAGCTTCAACTTTTCGCTATGGGAGAGTCAGCACTCTCGAGTCATATGAAAAGTAAGTCACAGAGATGACTAGCCCTACATGTGTGATTTGTTGGCTAACCAGTGGTGTAGTCTACGTGATACGCAGGTATACTGCGTATACCCACTAGAAAAGGTCCCGCATTTCCGTATAACCACTTAAAAATGCGCAAAGATACGTATCAGTATGTTTTTTTTGACATAACGTTCACTTTCCCGTTCATAAAGTCGCCTTCTCTGTGTTACGAAGCGGCTCTTTTTGACCATATTTCGGGGGACACTACAGCTGGAGTTAAAGTTAATGTTTCAGAAAGGGAGCCTGTGTGTGTGTGTGTGTGTGTGTGTGTGTGTGTGTGTGTGTGTGTGTGTGTGTGTGTGTTTTAACCCACTAGAATAAACTAGACTACACCACTGTGGCAACCATTAGCTGCATGCTAGACCTAAATGTAGAAGCACTATGTGATGTGTCTGAATGGCAGTGTCAATTAGTGACAATTATTAAGGGCTAAGTTAAGAACAAAGCCTGCGTTTCTCAACAGTAAACTGCAGGAACTTCCCACAACTTAGAATTGAAGCACAGCTGATGTTAGCCCATAAGATGATAGACATAAGAGTAGACACCGCTTGGCTACTGGAGCGCAAGACGTATTCCAAAGCAGCAAGCTCTCTCTCTCTCTCTCTCTCTCTCTCTCTCTCTCTCTCTCTCTCTCTCTCTCTCTCTCTCTCTCTCTCTCTCTCTCTCTCTCTCTCTCTCTCTCTCTCTCTCTCTCTCTCTATTTTTATGCTATCTATCTATGAACCATATTGATACAGTATATTAATAATATATATGAATTATATGGACATATTTATTATCATTATTATTATTATTATATAATATTCTTAGATGGTTTTCTTGTTCATTTAATGTAATCTATTTTTTTTAATCTTATTTTACTTATGCAATTGTTATGTCAATTTTGAATTTTCCCTTAGGGGGATCTACCTATACCCTACATCTACTGTATACATATTTTTTCCTTCTGTTTTTTCCTTCTGTTTTTTTTTTTTTTTTTCTGTTTTTTAATACTGCATATATTTTCTTTCTGATTTTTAATACTGCATACCTGTATTTCCTGTATGCAGTATTAAAAAAAACAGAAGGATATATATATACCAGATTTCTCCTTTAATGGTACTGGAAAACCTGAAAAAATTGACCTTGAAAGTCCTTGAAAAGTGCTTGAATTTGACCATGAAAAAAGTGTACGAACCCTGCCAACCAACCAAAACCAAATTTGGGGCTCGAATACGTCACGTGATAACTGTTGCTTAAGACATGATATTGCAGTGACCGTTTGAGTTCCTATCCACATAGTGCCACCAGTTTGCATGAAGGCTGGAAAAGAGCATTGACAGTGACTCCCCAACATACGAGTGTCGCTGTGCATCCTTCAAAACATTTTTTCAGCTCACAAAGACTGAAAAAATGGTGTTATCTACAGGGCCTGGTCTACTTCATTTTCGAATACAGTCCAGATAATATCATAGCGACAGTTTGAGTTCCTGTCCATATAGTCCTGTTTGCTGCTCCCTAAAAGTGTAATAGATTCTCAAACTATGACCTGTCAGCTGGCTCCTTCCCTCTCGTGAGAACTTCACCTGGATTGTTCTTCTCCAAAATGAAGTGGATCTGCAGATAGCACCATCTTGAGCAGCCCTGTAAGCTGAAAAAAATGTTTTGAAGGATGCACAGCAACACTCGTTTGTTGGGGAGTCCTTGTAGACGCTCTTTGCCAGGCCTTCTGTTTGCTAACTGCTGGAACTACTTTGTTTTGGCATCACTGCACAGTGGCTTCACCTCCCAGGGGTGTAAACAAAAAGTGAGGGGAGCCCGAAAGCAAAGTATTGCTGCCAGTTAGCAAGTGAGGGGCTGGAAAAGAGCGTAGATAATGAATCCTGAACAAATTTGTCATGCATTCTACAAATTGGAGCTTGAAATCTTGTTTGCCAGGCAAAACTAGGAGGATCTAGTACACTCGTATGGAGCAGCAAATGTGATAACTATCACTTTAAACTGAATTTCATTTTCTGATTCCATAGTCTGCCATATTACATTGCTAGAATAGTGTATCTCTGCTTCCAATGGGCTTATGATGTGCTTGCAACACAATGTGCTTCAAATCAATTTACGCAACATTAAATCAGTGCTCACCTTTCCTCGGGCAGGTTCTTTTACAACGTGGAGTCCTGTGGCTCCCTGCGACCGGAGACCATCGTCATGTCGGCGCTGGCCGTCCTGAAGAAGAAGCTGAGCGACCTGCAGACCCAGCTGAGCCACGAGATCCAGAGCGACGTCCTCACCATCAACTGATCTGAGAACACCCGTCAAGACACATTTTGCTAAACAGAGACACTGTGATGTGAATCAGATCCTCCAGCAGTACCAGTCCTGGCTCTACGAGTGCTGACTCAGCATCACTGACCTGGAAAATTAGTCAGTTGGTCTGATAATTGTAAAAATGTTAATGGAGTAACTACATGTGAAAGATTATTTGTCATTATGGCCACATGGTGGCCTCTGTTGTTTTGCCCTTCATCTCGGTTTTGGTGTAGGGCTGTTATCTCAAACCGTTTCATTTTGCTCTCAGTTGAACACTTACTGTTGGATTATTATGTAGGAAATTTTTTGCTTTGCTTTTATGATAAAGTTTTCCAAAAAGTCAGTGTACTTTTATTGACTCCCTTTAATTACACATTTTTGCACAGGACTCATTTTGATTTAGTTTTTGAGAGTGTGTTTTGTGGGAGAAAACATGAGCTGTAGAGTTTTTTTCTGAACAGTGAATGAGTCAGAAGGTATGGCTGTATTTTCAGGTGCAGAACAATATGGCACATCTGTCATCTAATAAATACAATGAAATGGCAACTAGGAGGAGGAAGTGGCTTGTACGCTCTGCAAAAGACCTTCCCCTCAAGGCTTCATCATGCTTTGCATGCATTTTCCTCCCATCCACAGCCACAGAGGGGGGGCTGGCAAGCTGGACGGAGACTGCCGGAGCATCACCGGAAGTGAAGAGATTGTTTTCTCTAAACAAAGCATGACAGATAGCAAACGCAACACACCAAAAAATCAAGTAAAATCACTAGTATCATCTTACTAGTTGATGAAATGGATGCATCACAATAAGAATGAGCTGCTGTAGTTCCACCCTCTAATATAGACCTCAATACAACGGCTACTGAGAATCTTCTTCAGTATCATGGGCTTTTAATTTGAAAAGTAGGACGAGAAGCTCCACTTATAGAATCGAAGGGTTTTGATGCTGATCCCACAGCATCTTTAAGGTGACTGACCCAGCAGGGGGCTGGAGTCGCACCTCTCCATGGCTGCGGGAGGCATGCGAGCTGTCCGCCGGAAGTGTGATGTGACGGGACGCCCTCACCGGAGGCTGACGCTCCTCTGCGGGATGGAAAAGGTGCGTTTCTCTGAGATTTTATCCTCTGGAAACGGATCGCCAGCATATATTCAAAAATGTAGTCATTTACGGATTCCTCGCCTGTCAGCAAACACCACGTAACGGGTAAAATGTTGTAAGACCAGATCTGAGTCCATAGGTGGCGCTCCTTAATTCGGCGGACATATAATACCTTAAGCTCAACCTCACTGCCAAAAAATCTAAACTTTTACAGTGATCTCGCCACCGCGCACCGTCCACTGTGGTGGGGGGATGTCGCGAGAGTAATGGGGATCAATTATACAACTTGGCATCATATTTAACACAAACCTGCTCGGTGGGAAGCATGGATGCTGATATACAGGAGAGACCTTGTCTTCAAATACAGGCAACATCAAACCAGCATGTCTGTTTTTCAGTGGCAGTCTGGTGTGACTTTGTCCTTAACCAAGACCCCATATGCATGAAAATAAACATCCAACATGTCATGTGTGTGTGTGTGTGTGTGTGTGTGTGTGTGTGTGTGTGTGTGTGTGTGTGTGTGTATGTACACAGTGCATTCAGAACGTATTCAGACCCCCTTATGTTGCAGCCTGATGTTAATTTTTTCTCTCATTAATCTACACTCAGTACCCTGTAATGACAAAGCGAAAACAGAACTATAGAATTTTTTTTTTGTGTGTGTGTTTGTATGTATATATGTACACACACACATACATACACACACACACACACACATAGAGGATTCAGAAGAATCTGAAATCTGTTTTTCAGCAACTAAAATGCTGCAGTTTGGATTTATTTGCAGAGTCAGGTCTGCAGTGATAATTGATTGGGTACTTGAATTTCTCAATAATATAATTCATTTGACTTCACTTTACCATAGAACTAATGTATGAGTGATTATTCTAACATTATCTTTTACTCTCACCACCTTGAATTTATTTGTCTGTGTTCAAGTGTGATATGTAAACAATCTAATACTGAACACAAAGCGCATTTTCTTTTCACGCAGGGACTTCCCACGAGGCAAAATCACTTCAGGTAGGAATGTGCAGCTTAATGAAGGTCTGGCCTTAAATGACTTGAAAAAAGTGATAACATGGTTATCACGCATGTTAAAACACATCTCTGTTAATAGTATCAAAACAAGTACTGTAGACAATGAATTAAAAGTAGCAAAATAAAATGAAAAAGCTACAAGAATACTACATAATTATTAACATACAAGGTCAAGATCAGTGATCGTGGATGGATGGATGATCATGGATAGACATCAGATTTCTTGTGTTTAAATGTTTGCGACGCCTTTTCGCAAACATTTAAATCAAAGTGAAACAAAACTGTTTTGCTGAGGAGCTCCTGGGGGTCTTGGGATGTAGACGGTCACATCAGTCAGACTGAGACAGTAACAAGAGCGTGATGCAGGCTCAGGATATGGTACTGGACAACAAAATGTAACAGGCTCGTTTTCCTGCACAGGAATGTGGATCCGGCCGCTTGACTGTCCCAGATTTCCTCCTGTGGTCTAGCTGGTGATCCTGTCAGTATGGCTGCAGTGAGGAAGAGGTCCTCCTCTGTCTGCTCCTCTTCCTCAGCTGAGGAAGACAATGCAGGCCTCTGCCACACGACCTTCAGCTCAGTAGCTGAGCAGCAGCATCCTTATGCAGCTCTGCTCTGGTAAGATCAAACTGCCGCCTCCAGCTTGGCTCATACCTGCCATCTATCAGCTTATAATAGATGACAGGTCAGGTGGTTCTATTAAAGTCAAGGATCAAAATGCTACTACAAAATAGTTCCACAAGTAAAGCTAAGCTCAGCGACTTTTAACTTTGGTGGCCACAAATGACAGTGAAAGAGACATTTCTGAAAGTCTGAAGGACTTCCTCACCCAGACATCAGGTTGCATACCATCAGATACTGCAAGCTCCCCCCACACACATTTATTCTTCTGAGCTGCTGGATCCTTAGAAATGGGGATGCTGAAAAATCATACCTTAATTCTCAAATAGAACTTGAAATGCAGTGTGCCTTACTGATGTTGCATTTCAAATGGAAAAAAAAAGTTTAAAATATAGGGTTTAAAATATTGTTTATGTGACGGTGCCTGTGTTACTTTCATGTAGGACGTGATATCACCCGATTCCCAAACCCGCTGGCAGTTCATACTTACTTTGGGTGGTTTCACACTCCCATACGCCAGCTTTCATCAAAACCAGACAAACCAGAAACCAAATCAAGCGCAGCCCGTCCACTGCAGATTTGGGCAAGCTGTGCCTGCGAGTGATGTGCTTGGGCAGATAATTTCTTGGGTTGTTGTTGAAAAAGCCTTCACCCAACCATAAAGTCCACCCCCAGTCATTTATTAACACCCTAAAAATGATCTCTGATCATCAATATGACATATTTAAAAGTTTTTTCCATGAAAAAAACATCCCTTACTATCTTAAAACTGCATAAATATAACTCTGAATCTTGCCCTCATTAAAATGCTCAGATCTATGAATATGCAAATAGTCTCTGCCCCCCTCCCTGCCTGCCAGCACCAGTTAGAAACTAGAAAGTATCATCCATGGCAGTCATGATGAAAATCATGCCAAAATCTAACCATGATTTTTTTTCAGTGCATCTCTTAGTTACACTATTATTATTCATGTGAAGCAGCCATTTCGAGTTGGTCTGTTTGTATTTTTGGAAAATAAAACACTGGAAAGACTGGGAAAGGTCTGAATACACTGATAGCAACCGGCCGAGCTGGAACTAATAATCTGCAAAAGCATCATCCCGTCAATTGACGGCATTAGCTGTTGGAGTTATGATTCACCAAATGTAGGTGTAGCCTGGGACACATACATTACTCCAACATAACTCCAAGTTGATGTTGTCCAGATCAGACAGTTTAGAGGACACAAACATGATAAAGTGGAGGGGTCTTTAATGATGAGCGTGCAGAGGACTTGTGCGTACAGGACATGTGACGTTGACAGTGACTGCCTGCTGTTGGTCTCTCGGTCCAGCTGCCACCGTGTGCAGGACTCCCTGCTGAGCTCCAACAGCAGCTTCACCGGCTACAGAGGTGTCCTCAACTGGATCATCATCCTGCTGGTAGGGCTCTCAGCTCATCATGTCGTTGGTGTTTTTTTTTTTTTAACAGACTTTCACTGATCTTGTCAGAAATCCAATCATTCCCTGTCAGTTGATTTAAAAAGAAAAGACCAAAACAGGGGAAAGAATAAAAGCAGCCCCTCGTGAGATCAATACAGTGTCATCTATAAAGCCTTCATACTAAATCAGTGTTTCCCCGGGAAGGCCACTGAAAATAGAGCTTTCTGCAGGTTCTTGAAAAAGTCTTGAATTAAAGACTAAAAATCTTAAGGCCTTAAAAGTATAAATATGACTTATGTCCATGTAAAATTTGATGATACATAGTCGCGTTTGTTGTGTTACATCACTGTGCTTCATGTTGGTCACACAGTTTGACCCACATCCACGCTGACTGGAGAAACAGTTGAGTTGTGTTCATACAACATGTTTTGTGCGTATCCTCTCTGCTTCACTAAAACATGGTTGGACTTCATGTCCATTAACATTTAAGTTCCTGAGGTCCTTTTTCATTTTCAATTTTTCTAACTTTAATTTCTCGCTGCTTTTAATTGGAAAGAATCTGGTTTTGTTTTGATGGTTAGGCCTACATGAGTCTCAAATTCAACTCCAGGTGAAATTAGAAAGCTCTTTAAAAGTCTTACCTGAAATTGTACATTGTACGTTGTCAACTGAAACGAAAGAAGAAAGGCCTTAGTAAGACTAACACAAATCAAAAGGGTGTTTCATCCCAGCTGTTTCAATAATTTGGGACAGACTTCTTTCTGTCGTCGACCTTTTCATCACGTGCTGCTCTGATCCTCAGGTCTTGACTCACGCTCACTTGTTCTTGGAGAACTTCATACAGTGAGTAACACAGTGATACGTCACAGCTGCAGTTGTCACTTCATTCCCATTTATCTCATTTCCTCTGCATACTGTACATCATGTTAACTTGATTTTCTCGTATTGGTCTCTCTCTGAACAGACACGGGTTTCTTATAGATGTGAAGAAGGTCTTGGAGCATCTTGTGGAGGACAGCTACAGCTGGCCGTCTGTCAAGCTCATAATGGGTGATGCTGATGCTGATAACTTAACCTTCAGTCCAGATTTCCTCTTGCCCAAAACTCTTTATGAGACACTGAGGAATAAAACGGTGTAAAAATAAGTTCAGTGCAACAGTGGATGAGAGTAACTTGCCTTTCTTGTCTGTTGCTAAGGGAACAAAATGTCTCCGTTTCTTCCAGCTGCCAACATGTTTGCCCTCACAGCTTTGCTTCTCGAGAGGTCTCAGGAAAAGGTGAGGCTAGATTAACTTTATGGGGGTTTTTTCTGTTTTTTTTTTTTTTTTTGCTGAAGGTTTGCTCTGATTTCTTATACGTGGCTCAGTTCTTTTCTATCCTGCTGTGTTCTGTGTTGTCAGGGCATGTTGTCCTCCACCATCGTCCACCGTTTGCATCTTGGAAATCTGGGGTTGCTCATGCTGTTTCCTGCTGCAGTCATTCTGCACGACACAACAATATCAGCAGGTAAATACCACATAACATGCAGGGGAATCATATTTGCGTCATGCTTCAGTTCAGTTCAGCAGTTTGTTACTATGGATATGACATAATGCAGTGACAAAAAGATTAAAGTACAAGACTGTCCATTTTAAAATGTTATTTTCAGTTACTGGATGAACAATTCAACTCCTACAAAGCCTGGGCTGAAATGTGTGAACTATCCTATAAACATTGTTTTCAATAAAATAGTTGTTTTAGGTGAAAGACTTTTATATGTCCTCACCCAGAAATCTTATTTTAGCCCCTATAATCTCTTCAAGCTGAGTTGTTCCAAAGCCAAAAACCTGGTAAACTTCAGTGTTAAGCCCATAATTATTTATTAGAAACTGTTAGAAATAACAAGTTATTGATGCTTATTGTGAAACTTTCAGTTTGCAATACTGAACTTCAAGCAAAATGTGCCGCTGCCTGTTGATAGCCTTACTCCTGAATGTTTGTCCACTAGGGGGAGCCTTCTTCTCTCTGTGGTCCTACACTGTTCTGGGCCTGAAGCTTTATTCGTACCAGGAAACTAATCAATGGTACCGGCAGGGTCATTTAACCGGCACAGGTATGTTTGCACCACCAGGGGTTCTACTGACTGTTCAGAAAAACAAAGGTAACTGTGTGTGTGTGTTTGTGTGTTTTCAGACACAGACAAGAACAAACTGCACAGGCCAAAAGCCCCTGGCACTCATCTTAGTTTACGAGGTAAAGCTGCTGCTTGTGTGTGACGTTGGATTGGGTGAAGGAGCTCGGGCAGCTGTACATTTTGTCCTCGGTGACGTTGTCTTTGCCTTCTCAGATCTTTACTATTTCCTCCTGGCCCCGACTCTGTGCTACCAGAGAGACTTCCCCCGCACTCCCAAGGTCCGCATCAACAAACTGCTGCACAGGCTGCTGGAAATGGTGAGCTCAACAATGACTGACTGTCACTGCGGTTTTGTGCTTGACCCTTTCCTGATGGTTTCCACACAGAAGTCGTGTGCATGGCTGCCTGTAACCTGTGGCCTCTCCCACCCTCAGGTGATCCTTAGTCAGATCATGGTTGCAATTGTTCAGCAGGTGGGTTGTTAATGTGCTTATTTCAACATTATGCTGTGCAAAGTATCATATATGTGTTATAGATAAGCATGTGATAATATCATACTTGATCATATGTCACGGTGCAACGCGTCAGTGTATTGAATGCCGTAATGCAGATTGTCAGAGTATACAGTATGTGCCTTTGTTTTCCTTCAGTGGATCGAGCCCATCTTCCAGAGGTCAGAAACCTCATTCTCTGTGAGTGATTCATTACGCCTCCAATCATTTAATATTACAAGGATAAACAATTTCCATTCTTGTGGTGCTGACTTTTTAAAATTTTACTTCTTTGTAAATTACACACAGAATATGGACCTCACCATGAGAGTGGAGCATTTGGTGGGACTTGTGGTAAGTGATTTGGTGTACACTTTGTTTTTTTTTGTTGTTGTTGTTGTAATTGTGTACACATGTGGTGTGTTGTAATCCCCTAAGAGCACTGACAGAGTTTGGCGAGCCAGTATAAATATTTGGGATGAAGTGCTTTTGGGAAACAAGCGATAAAGATCAGAGCGAGTGAGTATGATGATGTTGAGGCTTGATGCACACTAAGCAGAAGTTTATGCATTTGGTTGTAGATAATACAGTCCAGGCAGGTTGTAACAATGGACAGAAGTTAGTAAGCAACAGAAACACACACACTGAATATCCAAATAGCTGGAGCAGCATGTTTGCTCATTGTTAAGTCATTATTTTGCTTTTAAAAAGTCATGATGTTTGTATCCAAGTGTGACCAAGCCTACAGGGAAATCTCTGGGTTTATATGGAGAAGTCTAGTTCACCACAACTTTTACATAAATGAAACATAGTGCATGAACATAACCATAATTTATAAATTTGTCTCTCCAGGCTTGGAATATCTTATGTTTATGTGTCAACTATTTGGCAATTTTATTGTATCTGCACAATTACAATAAAGACCATGAATCTTGAAAACAACAACAACTCAAAAAATGGCCTTTCAAGTCCTCTGTAATAAGAGGATAACCCTCAGTCAAGTTTGCAAGAGGACAGAAATAACAGATGTTTTAATTTACATAACACAAGATAATGCTAAAAATGATTTGCAAAAGCACAGACTGGCTGCTAAAATATGAATACAAACTCAAATACCGTAAGCAAGATAATACGGCTGCACACACCTATTGTGAGAAATGAATATTAGTGAACATTCACAGTTAAAACTGAGTTATAGAGTGAGCATGGCTGATGCAAAACAGCAGTGACACTCTCCTTAGCCAGCAGGCCGTGCCCAGTCACCTCTGAATGGCACCAAATTGCACATTCACTGCGGCATCAAAATGTGATCAGCCTGGCTTTACGCAGAGCGCCGGCACAAAAATGAGGCTTGTTGTCTTCACAGGCGCCGACCCATTTCTTATGGCTGCTGTTCTTCTTCCTGTCGCACTCCTACCTGAATTTCTGTGCTGAACTGCTGCACTTTGGCGATCGGCACTTCTACGGAGACTGGTGGTCAGTGGTTCACCTTGTTATGTCATATTGTTGTTGGCGTTGTCGGGGCAGTGTCGTTCTCATTGTGGTTCATCGGTCGTTTACGCAGGAATGCTACAACTCTGACGGCTTTCTGGAAGAACTGGAATATTCCGTTTCAGAAATGGTGCCACAGGTAAGGCGGTCTGTCGGTGCTGAAACATGCCTCACTTTGACATTTTCACGTAAGATCCTTACAAATTAAAGATATTCAGAGCAAAACGTTCAGGATTCTTGGAACCAAGGTGCCAATTAGTGAACAAGCCAGTTTGCACCAGTTTGGAGTGGAACTGTTAGAAGTGTCACTGGTGGGTCACTGGCTGAATTCAGCCACAGTCTGCTGGTTTGCTGGAGTTCAAAATATTAGCCTGTCGAGTTCCACTTTGCACAAGGTCCTATTTGGAGTCTCTGTACACCTTCTTAATTGTTTTTAACTTGTTGATAACAAACCCAGTCTTCATCAACTCCTCAGCAATTGTGAGATACTATTTACTTTTTCTAAGACTCCCTTCCATGTTTTCCTGAAAATCAGGAGACGTCCAAATTGAGAGAAACAGTTTTTTTCTTGGGCAGATCACTGCACACTCTGCGATTTCTCCATCTTTCCCTGTGGAGTGACACTTAACCACTGTTGTTGTCATCCTGGTTCCCACTTCAGCTCCGACCATTTTTTATTTTTAGGACTCTGAGGGAATTTCTGAGAAAATGCTGAGAATGGTTCAAAATTAGGTTTGCAAACTGGAGAGGAACCGGTTCTTTGTTGGTCAAAAAGGCCTACAGTATCAGTGAGGATGCAAATAACCAAAGGTCTTTCCCACCTTAGACTTTCATCTCTAATATTATCTTTTCTCCTCTTGCGCTCACTCGTATGAAGACATGTATATACACTGCTGCTGGAGAAGAATGTGTCCCCGTCACGAGCCGAGTTATCGGTCTTCCTCATGTCTGCTGTCCTTTGTGAGGTACAGGACCTCTACTGCATCATGAGGTTACATGAATAAATCATTTGTGTTGATATTCAGTATAAGTTTGACAGTTTTCATGCGGGCAGCAGTGACTGGGTGATATCGGACAAACCAATATATTGCTCTAACATGAGGACGCATCAACAAACCAGTGATTTAATGTGCTGTTTCTGCTCCATACAGTACGTGATCGCTCTGCCTTTGGGTAGCTGTCGCCTGTGGATCTTTCTCATGATGCTGTTTGAGGTGAGAATTTAAACGCCACATGCATCCAAAATTAAATATTCATGCGTTAAAGAAAACTGTAACCAGCTCTTACAAATGACTTGACTGTGCAAAATTAAAAACACAGTACAGTGTTTTTTAAAGGATAGTGTGTAATTTGCTTTCCTGCGTGACCAAATGGTAGAGCTCTTCTTTTTTGGATCCTCAATATTTTGCAGATGTTGGAAAATTTAGAGATATTCAGCATTTCTTTTCTTTTCTTTTCTTTCCAAAATGGGAATTTATCATTTTCAGCAGTTACGACACTGGTAGCATTTACAGTCTCCTCATCAGTTTAAGCTACAGCGGTGTGTGACATGTGAAACGTGTGATAGATTCAATGATGAAAACAAATAATAGCAAACTTCATCAACCTACCTGTGGTGGCTACTGCGTCTCTGGGGCGGATCCCTCTGGATGTTTATTAACAAGGGAAATACAGTTTTTAACAGTAATTTGAGCATCATCAGTGTGCTCTTGATAATTGTATGTGCGTTTTAGTTTTTGAAAGCAAGTGAAGTTAAACCTTCTTTGAGTCGATTTAGGTGGTTGTTTTTAATAGTGTTAGCCGGGGGGAAGTGCACTTCAATGGCAGGAGGCTAACAGTTAGCATGTGGAGCCTCCAGCCAGTGTCCAGCACTCAGAGAGGAAGATAGTATGACTACTGTCCTACAGAACAGCTAGGAGGAGGGAATGAAATTGAGTATAGGAGTATTTATTTATTTTGATAAAGAAATCAGGGACAGTACATATTAATGGACACTTTCGTGTAAATATGTAGGATTGTAGCGAGCAGCTAATATCACATTTTTCAAAATGGGTGAACTGTCTCTTTAATTGGTGAAACTGACTCCTTTAACACTGCATCTCTCCTCCCAGCTTGTGGTTGCTGTTTTCCTCGGATGCTACTTCCAGGGGAATTACGGCAACGGCCTGGTGTGGCTGTGTCTGCTGCTGGGGCCTCCTCTAGCTGTCACGACCTACTTTCACGACCACTACGTCGGCCTTCATCGACAGCACTCGTCATCCTCACCCCCATCCTGACTGCCGCCGCCGTCCCGGGAGACCGCCTTCATGTAGCTGCACGGACACAACGGTGGCCTCAGTGGTCAAAATGTGTTGTCCAACATGCCTACCATTAGAGCGAGTGGACACAGCTGTGATCCAAGTCCCAGTCACGACTCTAGCCCTCATCATCACAGCTCCTGACCGGACAAGAGCTTTGATTCGGGATAAACGTCAGCAGGCACGACAAAATGTTCTTTTCAAGTCTGACAAGTGTTTGTGCAATAAACAGAGTTCATTCATCATTTCCTTTGGTTAACCCTTAGAGCAGATTTGTCTGATTTTCTGGAGGTGAAGTGCAGCGTGGTGTGTAGAGAGCTCAGCCACTGTTTTCTCTGGGGATCATTTCTGTTAAATTGATGTGACTCAGCCGCCCAGCAGATAAGGCCGCCGCTCACACGCCGCCGTGTCCACATGTGGTCCAGGCACCACGCTCTGTTTCACTTTACTGTAAGCTGCATGGATGTGGTCCAGCCAGGAAACACACCCAGATAGCAAAAGTTGTTAAATCAGCATTGATTTATGGTCAAAAATGTTGATTTTTGGTTGACTTTTGGTTAGGGTTAAAGATCAATGGTGGATCAACCACTGAAAAGATGACAGGTTGAAAAGATATTGTTGAATCAACATTGTGTTATGGTTGAATTTAATGATTGAATGGCCAACATTGAATCGTCGGCCAGCGGGCGGGCTCTGGGTGAGGTGGAAGGCTCTGGGTGAGATGTGGCTCAGGAGGCAGAGCAGTCATCTGGTAACTGGAGGGTTCCCAGTTTGATCCTGGCTCCTCCAGAGTGAGTGAAGTGAAGTGTCCCTGAGCAAGATACTGAACCCCTCACCGCTCCTGATGGACAGCTAGGCTCCTTGCATGGCAGCCTCTGACATCAGTGTGTAAATTTGAGGTAAACATTGTAAAGTGCTCTGAGTGGTCAGTAGACTAGAAAAGTGCTATAGAAATGCAGTCCATTTACATTTTGAACAGCTAAAATGTACATATAGATTACCTGTCAGATGATGGTTGAATCCATATTGATTCAATAACTTTGCTTCCATGTATAATCAACTACAATTTTAATGTAGATTCCCATCTAGATCATGGTTGAAGCAACACTGATTCAGTGTCAAACCGAGGGGCCACTTTCTGTATAATTTCAATTGTTCCTTATGGCTGCACGAGTCCAGTGGCTGGTGCAAAGCGAGAATTCAGGATTATGCTTTCATTTGCACAGAATAAAGAATAAGAGTTTCCTCACAAGAAAAACTGTGACAGGTGAGTGTGTAGTGTGGCTCTACCTGATGCTTTCATGTTTTTACGGCTCTAATTGTCAGCTGACATGACGGTGAGGAGTTTTTCACGTTGGGGTGAACTACTCCTTTAAATATGTCCTTTAACAGACTGCATTTCACATAATGACCCTTTATGATTTGATTTTTTTTTTTTTTTTTTTTTTTTTTTTTTTTACCTCCCTGTTATAAGGTGTAAGGCTAAACTTAAAGAAGGAAAAGAACAATGGGAGAATGATGTCAGATTAATTATCCGTTTTATTTTTGTCACCTTTAAAGCACTTTGTAACTGCAACTGTGAAAGTGCCATATAAATAAAGATGATTATGATGTTATTATATGATATTGTCTTTATTATAATTGTTGTTGATGTTACTGGACTGTATTGTGATCATTCTTTTTAGATGACATTGTTGTTATTCTTTCTTGTTGTCATTATTATTAATATTAATACTATTGTTGTTGTTGTTGTTATGCTGTGTTGTGATCATTTGTTGTACTGTTTTAGTAAGCACACTGATATTAAAGGTTTTTGTTGCCATATTATTTGACGATGTGACCCACAATCCCTTGCTCCTCAGATTACCGTGGGTCACGTGGTACTGTCACTAAGGCGGAAATGAAAGTTAACTAGCGCCAGCAGCGGAGCACAGCCGAAAAAGGTACGAGACTCATCAAACTTGGGCTTGGTTTACTGGCGTGTCAATACGTGTAATGTGTTCCGACGTGAAGTCCACAGTCCACGGCACAGCTTTATCCGTCGCTGGTGGATTAGAGCGGCTTTTATCTCCTTGTCCTTTTGTGAAGCCCCCCTCCGGAGGCTGCTGGCTAACTGTTAGCTTCCGCGGCGTCAAGTTAGCCACCGTTAGCCGGGGTGCAACCGGAAGACGGGCGACTTCACCTCCGAAATAAACGCTTGAATCTGTATTTTGTGGTGGAAAAGAATAATTACAAACTGTGTTGTACGGAACGTCGTGAATATATATGTATGCATGTTTATTTTATTACACATTTCTCTCAAATTTACTCCCTATATGCCCAAAGAGGAACAGCGTATCTCGAACGGTAGAAATTTAGTTTTTAAAGCTGACCGGAAGTCACTGTTTCTCCCGGCTGGCTTGACACTGCTGCATCAAAAATGACTTGATCATCTTCCGTATTAGTGCTAAGTGCGCACCAGGCAAGGTTATTTAAACACGGGGACAATGAAAGAGTCCGGACGGGTTAATCTGCGGTGGTTTAGCTGAAGTTTGGTGAGTGCAGGCCGATCAGCGGGCTCGGCGCTGCGGGGCCGGCCAGCCTGCCCAGCAAGGTTGTCGGCAGATGCGATCCGCTTTTGTTGTTGTGATGGCTCTCCTGTGTTTATCTGCGGCACGGAGGTAGATCCCAGGTGATCCTCTAGTGAACAAGAGGTTATCACTCGCCCTGGTCGCGGCCAGGTCACCCTGTGTGCTGCCTGGCTCGGTGTTAACCCGTGAGGCTGGGCTGAGGAGGCTCCAGCCGCAGTCACCTTGCCTGTGCAGGAGCTAGTGTGTGTGTGTGTGTGTGTGTGTGTGTGTAATGCAAGACAAGTAACAGAGAAGGAGCAGCTGCCCTCTGGATCTTCTCCTGTAGCCTGTGAGGTAGGCTGTTGTCTTAGATCAGATGGAGATGTGCTGCAGCTCCACAGAGCCGCTCAGTGCTGCTGTGTGTTGTCATTCCCTTCAGGTGACTTGGCACAAGGTGATGTGTGTGTGCGTGTGTGTGCGTGTGTGTTCATGCAAGATTACGGGGCTCTCTCTCTGACTGATAGGCAAATAAACCTGACTGGTACTGTAACTCATTTACATATATGGCTCTCTATCCTCATACTTTATTGGAAGGTTTGATCTTACGCTGTGGTGTACTGACAATGTTGTGTGTGTGTGTGTGTGTGTGTGTGTGTGTGTGTGTGTGTGTGTGTGTGTGTGTCTTTATTGAAGAGCTGTGATGCCATGGCAGCTGCCAGCGTGACCAGACCTGGCAGTGCCCAGACCACTGAAAAGTCTCAGTTGACCTTGAAAGGTAATTATGATGCTATTTAATTTTTTTTTAAAGGTGTCTCAACGTCAAATGAGGACACACTGACACAGATGGAGGTGTGGGATATCATGAAAATACTAAGTGGGAGGATGAAATAAGGGGATTCCCTCAGATTGCAATGTAAGATTTTAAAGGAAAGAAGTAGGCCTTGATTTCAAAACTGTCTCTCACATTTTCTCTGGTTGAGGTTAAAACAAAACTGAACTTTGGTGTAGTATTGGTAGAGTATTGTATAGTTACCTTGCTGTGATGTGAGTCCACATGGTGGTGAAACCTCCTTATTCGCTAATCCACAACACTGGGTTTATGTGTCTTCATCCACTTCCACAGCACAACAGAACAGCTCCCAAAATAACACTTTTAGCACATAAACAAACACAAACAAAGGCGATAATGATAATACAAAAAACAACAAGTTCCAATACTCTTTTTTTCTGTGTTATTACAATTATTTGTTGTTATTTGTTATTATTGTGTGGAAGTTACCTGCAGACACGACCTGCTGGATCTATTTTCCAGTTCAAATAGAAAAATGACAAGAAAAGAGCCTTTTAATTTCCTTGAAAAATGAATTTGATGTGTTTTCTGTAGGCATCATTTGCTTTGTTCACATTTGTTTATGCTAACTAACAATGTTATTTTGGGAACTATTTGCTGCTCTATTGCATACATACTGTTTTCATAAAGTTCCCCAAATTTCTTAATTCCCTAATTGTGTCACAACATGCTTAGGCCATCTCTCAGTGCGAGGGAGTGGAAAGGAGTGTTACTGCGAAGCGCAGCAACACAGTTAAGATGTTTCTGAATGTCAAACCAGATTCTGGATGTGTGTTTAATAGACGGATTATTGGTGCCATTCTTCAGAGTTTGGTATGACTGAATAAAATGAATGCTGGCCAGGGGCACAGCTGATGTGTGGTGCTGCTGTTTTTATTTCCAGGCAGGGGAGTTTGCTGCTTCTGTCTGCCTGAGTCATTTTGCTCTGTACTAAGTAGCCTAGTAATACAACTGAAAATACGGGAGCTTCAGTCCTCCATGCGAGGGAGTATTGTGTAGGGTTTTGATTTTAATTTGAGGAACCTTTCTCCTCCAGAGGAATGGAGATATCATCTTTTCCAGTTTCTTGAAAAAAAATGTATCTACAGATATGGGGAGGGTTTGAAACAAATAAAGAGATTTAGTTAGGATGCTCATCTTAATGCAGTTCACTTGTCCATTTAAAAAAATATGCAGCTGCATCCATCCACCCTGGTCCTTCCCCACATTTTTAAGCAGGTCATGATTTAGTGTGAAAATTTGGTGTAGTTCATTAGGAATCTCTAAACCCATATATGTTATGAGTTGAGTGTTCTGTTTAAAAGAAGAAATTGGTCCTTGAAATCCTTACAGCTTGTAAATTGAGGGGCATGGCCAATCATTTTTGTACATTTACCTTACAAGAGGCCTGTAAGAGCAGGCAAGGATGAGCCGAAGTTGGCAAGGACCAAACTTTTCTCATCTGCCTACAAAGAGAGGACATGACACCACCCGACCGGCAACCCTGCCAAGTGATAGCGGCAGAGGTGGCAAAATATCTGCATTGGTATTCATTTGAATTCACACACATCCTGTATCATCTCCCTCTGTGAGCAATAAAGCGATTTGTAGAAGTCTAAGAATACTGGATTTATGAGCATCGGGTTGTGGATCAGCTCATGCCCGTCACTCTGGTTAATGGCAGGAATAAATCCAGTGGAGTCCTCCTTTTTGATCTGCCATGTTAACAGTTTTCCTGCTTTGTCACCTGGGTCATACTACTACTACTACTGCTACTACTTCTACTGCTGCTACTATTACTACTACTATTGCTACTACTCCTACTACTACTACTGCTGCTACTACTACTAATAATAATGATATTCGCATTTTCCTCCTCTCCTGTAGGAATGCTGTTGTATTCTGCTTTTTTTGCTTATTCGCTGATCTAGAATTGCCTTTGATTGTGATTCAAATTGTTAGTTCTCAAGGTTTTCAGTGTCCCTCTCTAAAGAGTTTAATTTGGATTGATATTGTTTCGTTTTCCAGGAAGAGTAACCAGTAATGGTTTGAAGGCCTTAGCAGCTGAAGTTAAAGGTTTTGTGGTGGTGGAGGATCTGTCTGTGATAGTGTCTCAAACCAGATTAAAATCACTACCAATTATAAGCTTCAAAGGGGCGCATGTTACTTTGAGGAAGAGTTTGACTAAAAAGTTATGGTCCTCTTAGTTTGGTCGATAGATGTTAGTCACACACACACACACACACACACACACACACACACACACAAAAGGGAGGTAAATGGGCAATAAAAAAAAAAGCGACTTGGCCATTGTTTCTCCAGCCTGCAATGCTCTGCATCAGTCAAATGAGACTTTTGTGGATAAACCACATTAATCTTCTGCCTTCTAAGGAAGCAGAGAACTTTACAATGTTTGGCCAGCTGATTGCGTCCATTAGTGTTCCAACTTATATGTTTTGTGTTGTTTTTTTAATATTGGTATAGTCTTTTTTTTTCATGTTCATTTATGAGATAAAAGAGTTATTTTGGGACACAAGTGAACGGAGAGACAGAAATACAGTACAGTAACAACTAATGAGGAGATTTCACCACCATGTGAACTCACATCCAGGTAACTATACAACCCAACACTCTACCAAAGTTCAATTTTGTCTTACGCAGGCCAAAGATGAAAAAAAGTACTCCTATCTACTCAATGCTGCACTGCCTGCCGTATTTTGCCCAGTTTCACAACAACTCAGTTTCATTCACTATTGTCCATCTGCCCTAATTGCTCCAATTTACCAATTTAACTATCCCCTGTGTTTTCTCCAACAAACTCCTCCCGTTTAATTCAGTTGAAATCTATCTTTGTCCTTGCTGCCCTGGCCCTCTTCCAGCTCACTTCCTTCTTCTTTCCAGAGAGTTGCAGATGAATCACGTTTTGTTCTGTTTGCCAGATGCTCAAGTTCAAACATAGCACGCTGGTTTTCAGCAAACTGCCAATGTCCTGTAGGCTGTGTGAGGGAGGAGAGGAGACAACGCTTTTATCCATCATCATTTATTCATTTCACCACTCGTCCTGATCAGACAGACCGCGAGACAGACTTTGAAGCCCTTGTTATCTTCAAGTTGTGCTACAACAGAGATTCATGAAGAACAAATCAGCCTCTCTATGACTGACAAATGCCAGAAGAGGATTCCTCGCAGGCCTAGAGGAGTTCAGAGCTGCTGTGACCGGCTAACCCTGGCTGTAAACTTTTATCCCCCTCCCAAGTTTCCCACTGGTCCTGGAATACCTGGAATATCATGGACGTTAGGCTAGGTGTAGTCCTGGCAGGGAGAGTCAGGAAACTTTGATAAATTCATTTTCAGTTGTAAATGGGGGAAATAAGTTATTATGAAGTCGTAGTTGAAGTCCCTGTTCCTTTAGAAAAGCAACATTAAAAACCAAGGTGGGTTAAGTAAGAAAGCCTGCCAGTGTAGTTTTTAAAGTCACGGAAAAGGCATGGAATTCCACATCAAAGTCACTTCAGGGAACCCTCCTCTTGAGTTTTCCCTCAGGTTACATTAGTCACTTATTTTAATGTGGGTGTTATAGCCTGGCCTGGGGGTAATCCCTCATGTTTTTGTTTCCTCCACTAGAGGGCGATGTTTGCAAACATCTGTAAAAGTTGATCTGCATCAGGGGTGTCAAACTGGTGCCACAGAGGGCCAAGAAGCTGCGAAAACTCCACCAGGTGATCTCACTGATTAGTGCCTCCTCTCTGCTTGAAGGTAATCAGTGAAATCACCTGGTGGAGTTTTTGGTTTGAATGAAAAACCTGCAGCCTCTTGGCCTCCTTGGCACCTCTCTGACACATGTGATCCACACTGCTGGATTTTAATTCTTCCCATGAACTTTAAAGATACACAAAGTGAAGAACTGAGTGCGGCTGATTAATGAAGCACAATTAACAGCAGTTGCCTTTAAGTGCACCATGTTGCCCTGTTAGATTATGAGCCCATTAGAAGCAGAGATACATTTTTCATACAATGCAATCATCCGACAAACATCAGAAAATTACGTTCAATTTGATATCAAGTCATTAACGTTCCATGCCTATTATATCACAATCTGATAACAGTAATTATTATGCAACTACAATGTTTGCACTGCAGCAGTAATGATGTGGGTAATGAAACTGTGAAACATGATTTCAGCATTTATCTCTTCTCCTTACAAAAGTGCTCTCGACTCCAAAGTGCACATTATATATTATATTTGCAGGCTTGTTTTTGTTGGTAAGAAAAAGAACCCCCTCTCATAACCTTTAACCTTTTCAAGTTTCTGCTCTCTTGTCGTCTCCTCTGCTGGTTTTTCTGATTAGTTGGACAAAAGTGATCCTATTGTGTTTTACTGTATTCTGCTCTGTTCTGTTCTAGGTTATTCTGTTTTGTTTTGTACCCCATGCTTTAGCCAGTACTACAAAAAGAGTGCCTTGGAGCTTCTCTTTACCCCAAATTCTAACATATTCCTCTATACTAATTTCCTGTAATTCTTTGTGTGTGTGTGTGTGTGTTTGCTCCAGTGGTCTCAGCCAAGCCCCAGTCTCCCAAGCTGCCAAACCGTCACTCGCGGTTCAGCTCCTTTGTTGAGGTGACGGCTGACGGCCTGACCAGCGAAACCAAAAAAACAGGCAAACGCAGCGGACACCTAGAGCTCCAGTGGAATGAGGACCTTACCCTGTGAGAGCACACACACATACAGCATGAGTCGACAAGATATACAAGACGGTCATTTGTGTCGTGAGATGCAGTAATTAATTGTGCTAACTGTACATAATGATGTTGTGTGTGTATAAAGTACCAAAATACCCTTCTAATATAGATGTACTATTGTACTGATGGAATTTAATTTCAGAGAAGTTCTCGTTAAATAAAAAAAATGGTTTATGTTAAAGACACAATATTAGTTATACACTTGAAAGAACTGACACTGTCACAGTGTCACATAATCTTTGTCTTTCAGGTAAATAGGATGGGAGGACAGAGTTTGAATGAGATGCAGTCAAAAGAAAATCTTAAAGGCATCATAAATCCAGTTATTTTTTTAATTAGTATTTTTCCTGAGTTCTGTCTTCCTCATCCACCAAGATTTGAGAGTTCCTCAAAGTCAGTAACTGTAAAATATCCTGCTTGTCGGAACTGAGAGAGCTACAGATCTTACTGGCGCTGTAACAACATGTTAGCGAATGCTCTCCTGTCTAACATCGCTGTAGAGCTCATCCCCTAAAAACTTCCACATTTGAGGCTTGTGGTGGTAGAGCTAATGTGATGAATCTCTCCCTGCATAGAAAACACCTCACATTCTGGCAGATTCACGATGTTTTCTACGTCCGAGGTGCCTTATATGTTGGAATGTGTAATGGTGCGTATGTGGGGATTACAATATCCTGGACTGTATTTTGATAATGTGTGTGTGTGTGGGTGTGTTGTGTGTGTTGTGTGTGTTGTGTGTGGTGTTGCGCAGTAACGTGACGCCTCAGAGTCGCCTGGATCTGAAGCTGTGGAGCTGCCACACCCTTAGGAAGGAGCTACTGGGCAGTGCCACCATAGACCTGCTGGACACACTGCGGACGCACGATGGCAAGAGTAAGGCTGCATACACACACACACACACACACACACACACACACACATTCCTACTCAGGAAATTAAGAAAAAGCACAGTTTGCATGTTTGGCAGTCACTTGCCAGTCCTTGCCACATGGTTATGACACAGTATTGAGGTTTACTTTCTCAACAAGGTGAAAAATAAAGTTGATGGTCAGGTACCGGAAAGGAAGTAGCATTTTGCAAGTTTGTAATTAGCAAAAACAACCTTTGTTTGAATCGAAATTAATCAAATGAGCTTATTAACCCTTTGAAACCTGAGCAAATTCACTTGATTTTTTTCAGAAATGTTCTATATTTAAAATTAAATTACAACAAAATTATCATAACATTTGCAGGAAAAAAAATCATTCAAACACAGCAAATAAATACCTTAAAATTGGTTTGTGAAATTTGTTTCCAGAAAATTGTAACTGTTGCAATTATATATTTAAAGTTAAATTACAAGAACATAATCATAGAATTACCACAAAATTTCAGGAAAAAAAATGTGCCAAAAAATGTACAAAAAATTAGCATAGTAATCAGCAAATGTCCGAAAAAATATTAAGAAATTTATAAACAATCCTCCAAATATGAGAAATAAAAGAAATAAAGTAAATTTTGTTCAGAGGGTTTGATCTTCTGGCAAAACACTGAATATACAGCACTGTCAAGCAGTCAGTTGCAAAGTCAGAAATGCCAAAAAATAATAAATAGCATTTGTGGTCACCCTCTTTTACATGTTGCAGTTTAGGCTTTACACAATCAGGATTTTTGGGGCCAATCACCTATCACTGATCAGTGAGTTTAAATAAACCGATCACCGATCACCGATCCGATCACATGAGGGAGCAGTACTGAGCTTGAGTTTTATCTGTCTCAGACACTTTGAAGAAGTCCCACACCACCGACATGTTTGTTTGAATCCGACAGCAAATGATTCAAGGTTAAAAAAAACTTTATTGTCCGTCACATAGTGACAGGGCTCAAAACTAACATGCCGGTGGTGTGGAACTTCTTCGGAGTAAATGAGACAGATAAAACAATGCAGCGGGAGCATCTGCAAAAAGTTTCAACACGACAGTGACATCATTGATTGGATCAGCGAATTAAGACATTAAGACAATTAAGACAGCCGATCACACAAATTGCAGAAAATGCAAAATATCGGCCGATCCAATATAGCCGCTCAGATCAGTGGAAAGCCTATTGTAGTGTACATTTGTGTCAGGTTGTGTGAATTAATTTTTTGCTGTAATAAATTTGAGGCTGTAAAAATGACATATTTATAATTCATATTTTTAATGTGACTGACGCGCCAATCTTCACCCTACAAGAGTAAAAACAGGCACTGAATGTCTGAAACCAATGTGTTTTTTTAAACAAAGTTCCCTGACATTTTTCAATTGGATGAAACCACATTCAGTCTTTTGCCCTGGTTTTGCTCATCTAATCCCTCTTGTGGTCAGAAACTTCTCAGCATGGTCGCCCTCCACAGATATTAGCATCACAGTTTTGTCTTCGTGAGGAAAAACAGAGGATGTCTCACCGAGCGATGCTGACAGTGTCTCTCTTCCTAAACTAACCCAAACCCAATCAGACACCCTGGAATTACCATTCTCATTAATTAACACAGACACAAACAGTCCCCCATTTATCATGGCAATCCTGGATGCTGAAAAAGCATTTGACAAAGTGGACTGGTCCTTTCTCTTCACCTCTTTAAACCACCTTGGATTTCAATCATATTTCAGCAATTGGATTAAAACACTTTACAATTCACCCACTGCTTCTGTCATAACCAAGGGAATCATATGAAAACCATTCCCATTACAAAGAGGCACTCAACAAGGATGCCCATTATCCCCACTATTATTTGCACTATTCATCGAACCCCTGGCAGCTTCCATTGGACAGCCTGACCACATCACTGGCATCCAATCAAAGTCACACCACCACAAAATCAGTTTATATGCTGATGAGATTTTGTTACACATCACAAAACCCACATCCTCACTTCCATCAGTCCATAATCTGATCAGGAAGTGCAGCAGGGTGTCTGGCGACTCCATCAACTGGACAAAATCCAAGATTCTGCCTGTAAGCAGGTGGGATGCTGAGGCCAGGGACCCTCTTTCCAAACGTATAGTAAAATTCATGAAGTACCTTGGCATCCACATTTCTTCAAATCTGAATGAATTAACTACATCCCTTTATTACAAGAAATGCAAGACAGTCCAGAAAAATGGAACAAATTACCATTATCCTTAATTGGCCAAATTTCAACAGTCAAAATGAACATCCTTCCAAAAATAAATTACCCCTTCTCTATAACCCCTGTCAGCCCACCCCCCCGGGCTGGTTCTCCTCTCTTAATAGCGCCAATCACCAAATTCTACTTGAAAAATAAAAAACCTCATTAAATTATCTACTCTCCAAAACACTAAACAATACGGTGGACTCGGAGCTCCAAATTTTTTCTCTTACTTCGATTACTCTAGATCTGTCACTGGTCACTGGATGGAACAACCCTGTGTTTTTATTCAATAACTTCAGGAGGATGCTGTGGTTACTTTTGAATGTTTGTATGCTGATACAGCCAGATTCTCCATCAACCAAATTCATCTCACATGAATCATACTGACTAAATCGTTCTTCTCATTCTTTGCTTTTTTCAGTTTTTCATTGCTTTTTTCATTCACCTGCCTTCTTCCCTCCAATCTCATTCAACCTTCTCTCTCGCTGCCACCCTTGTTGTCTACTGTGTGTTTCACTCATCTCCTCTCTCTCTCTCTCCCTCTCTCTCCCTCCCTCTCTCTCTCTCTCCTTCTCTCTCTCTCTCTCTCTCTCTCTCTCTCTCTCTCTTTCTCTCTCTCTCTCTCTCTCTCCTCCCCTTCCTCCGCCAGTGGAGAATGTCCAGCTGAGTCTGGTGCTGCAGACGGAGAACAAAGGCTCGGTTGTAGCGGGAGGCGAACTCAACGTCTGTCTGGACGGCCTGGTTGTTGATCTGGGCTCCCTGCCCAATGGCAGCGCGGCAGCAGACAGTGAGTCCGCCTTTACCACACACACACACACACACACACATACACACACACACACACAATTATAGAGAGGTATAGCTAATACAAACATATAAAAAGAAGCACACTGACACAGAGACCAATGTGCTCGTACGTATCGCTGTTGACGTGTTAAAACCTCCCAGCTCAGATGTGATCAGATGTAATTTTCATGTTTTAACTTCAGCTGAAGGATCCCACAGTTCTTTACAGGCTGAGAAGAGCAGGAATAGAGTGATATGACTTAAAGAGTAACTGGGTGTTTGCAGCAACAGACAGGATAGGGGGATAAAGTAAGAAGCAGAATACAGACAAGAATGAAGCTCATGGGGAGTGTTAAACATAAACAAGGTGTGAAACTAGCACCTAAGCACAATGTTGGTGTGAATGGAACCAGTTTACCAGTAACATTGTTGTGTAGAAATCAGGCTGTTGAAAAACATAAAAAGATATTACAGCAGTCACGGAATACATTTGTTCAGCTCAGTGTTCCCGAGGCCGCTCTGATTGGATGTCATTCATCACCAGTCTTAACACCTGCTAGAACAGGATCGTGCAGAAACCTATCATTGATTTATGTGTTTCAGTGTTTCATTCGGGGCTAAAACCCAGAATAGTTTTTCTCCCAGCCCCAAACGTTCCCAGCGCACAGCCACATCCAGGAGCCAGATGGAGGAAACCGTCCAGATGCATGACTGTGTGCACACACCAAGGCACAAATATACATAAGCCTTTTGTCAGATAAATTTTTCATCCTGATTAACATAAAGCCTACATATGCATTGTGTGAGTGGAAAAGAGGCTTGTGCACCACAAGACTGCAGTTCAGCAGTGACGGCGTTTTATAAAACACAACAATTAACCATAAACGTATGAAGACACAAGCAGCTGTTATTGTATCAGTCCACCGCCGGCTCCACCAGGCTGTTTAACAAAGGGGAAATAAAAAGTTCCCTTTCACTGAACAGCTGTCATTATGCACGGCTGCATGGCTCTTTTTACAGTCCGTATAATTAATTCATCACAGGGAACTGTAAAGTGATATCCCAGAACTGTATCAGTAATTAATCTGGAGAGCTCTTATCTAAACAGACATTTTAAGGTGTGTCACAACTAAGCATGAAATAAAGTAAATAAAGAAATACAGTTTTCAACAGGTGAATAAAATGTTGACTCTGACTTAATGTAAATTAAAAGAATGATAAAAATAAGTCACACTAGAGTAATTAATCAATATTACCACAATAACTGAGTGGTAACTAGTTTCTGTGGGGGAGCACTGTCACCTCAGGTTGGACAATTGAAGGATGAAAAATCTGGACCTTATCCATAAATTAAATGTCGCTTTGACTTCATGGTGAAAGGTTTGCAAACTTCACATAATCAAAAGATGAATTTAAAAATACACATCACATGTAAATAGGCCATACTGAGAATTAAATTAAATAAACAATATGCAGAATGAAATTAGGGAAAATTTAGAAACAAGGAGGAAAAACATGATTAAAAGTAGAATTAAAAGGTTAAAGGGGCAGTAAAGAGTAAAATCTGATAGATGAATATAAAAATTTAGTGCCTTAACATGTAAGTACATTTTATGGAGTGGCTTAAATCACGATGGTTTTATTTGCTGCTGTTTTATTTGACAATCCCAGAAGAGAGAGACGGGGAAGGCAGGGGAGAGAGGGGATGACATGCAGCAAATGGCCTGAGGTTGGATTTGAACCCAGGACACGTGGTGCACGATCTTATCCCGTGAGCAACCAGGGCGTTCCATCAGTACAATTTTTAAAATCAATTCTAAATTGTACAGGCGACCAGTGAAACAAAAGAACAGCTGGATAGGATTTGATTGGATTTGATAACGCTGTCAGTGTTTACAGATGTCTGGATAAAACCTCAGTGGGCTGTCAGAATGATCTGTTACGTCTCCAGTTTACAGCAAAAGGTTTAAAAAACTCATTCAGAACCCGCTGGATAAAGTTGTGGCGATCAAGCTAATAGCACTGCTGATTTTCTCAGTTCCTGAAAAGTTGAAATGTTGCAGGGCTTTCACCCATCAGCAAGCAAACATAACAAGTGAGTGCACACACGCAGTTTTTCCACAGGAGTCCAGACAGCTTATTAATACAAAATGCACCACAATATTAAACCATTTCTCCACTCTCGCTCTTTCCTTTCCTCTTTTGCTTTAACGTTTCTTTAATTTTGCCAAGAACCACACATGCACGCATGCCCAGCAGTTTGTACAGTAAGATGTTTGTGTGGACTCAAATTTGCATTCTCTCAGTCTCTCCACCCCGGTAATGAGTGCAGGTCTCGTTTGGAAAAAGCCAAAGAGGTTGTACGTTCTGTAAAGGACAATTTTTCCGCTGCCATCTTCCATCCAAGTCATATTTAGTTTGGTTTTTGTCATGGGAAGAGACTTGTGATGCAACCTGTTTATTAAATGTCAGTTAAACGTGTTACAGGTGTTCTCTAACACTACATACGCTGGCGTTTGTTTTTCTCAAACCGATATGATCACCGGCAGTCGAAGATTTTCTATCACTCCAGCGTCGAATACCCAGAGGTAAAAATCCTCAGATCTGTGTGTGTGCTACCTTTTTACCTTTGGTATTCAATGTTGGAACTTGTGATTTTGGTTTAGCACCACAAACAAATACTGGGAAGGCACATCCTCTCAAAGGTCTGACTACTATTTTCTAACACTCCTCAGCTGTATTGACTTGGGGTCAACAATACCTTCCGTTTCCCAGCGGTACACTAACATTTTACTTTCATTCACGGTTTGGCAGTAAATACTCAGTGTCTTTTTAACCAGCACCAGTGTCATTGGGTTGCTTTTATAGGCTTGAGCAGAAGCTCAAGGTCTGTGCATCCTTCCCCCCTCTCTCTGCATGCAGCACACACACACACACACACACACAAACAAGTCTTTTCATAGTACGCCGCACAGAGCCCACAGTGTGTTCTGGTGAATGAACACAGGGCCAGCAGTCAGAGCCAAAGTGCACCACAGCATGGGCTGCATAACTGTGTCTCTTTGTGACTGTTAATATGTGAAGAGGGGTTAAGAGGAGGTGTGTGTGTGTGTGTGTGTGTGTGTGTGTGTGTGTGTGTTCTTGTACCACATGTTCTCATAAGCATAGGAAGATGAGGGAAAAGTGAGTGAGGCAACGTTAAAGGTGCGGCTCAGGTTTAGACTTTGGTTAGGCTTCAGGGTTAGGGTTAAATGAAGGCCACAAGATTTTCATGATGTGTCCTGTTGTGTCAGTTTAGCTGCTAAGTGATGAGAACATACACACTAAAATCATGTAAGCCTTCCTTTTAATACCCTCAGTCGGCTCTGATGCTCCATGCTGGCACTTGGGTAAAATGCACGCATGATAATCAAGTGCACGTGGACGATAGTTTTGCTCAGATTTCTGTCTATAATTGTATTTTTCCTGTCATAAAAAATCAGGAAAAATGCCGTTACGTCTTCGCTTTGTGTGTCCATAGCATACACTATATCATATACTATGGAAATGAGCATTCTGTAGGTGTTTAGCATTAGTATGTAGTGAGCTTTAGGGACACACACTATTCCGTCAACTCAATAAAACTGATGCAGCCAGGTTTATCTTTACAGCTGTTTCAGGTGAACAGCCACATATTCATCAGCCATTTTTTTTTTTTTTAAGCTGTACGAAATTTTCCACCACCAAACACCACTTACTATGCAAACAGGGAAAGTAGCGCCTGTTAGATCAAAACAGTCGGTAATTTTCATGTCATTTTTTGTCAATTTTACCAGACTCCTACACCAAACTGGCAGACATCGCCACATATCATTTAAGATAATTGACCATTTAGCTTTAGAATCTCACTTTGAGGTACTGGTAATGGCTATTATCACTTAACACACACACACACACACACACACACACAGTATCACAGAATCACAGACATCAGGAGTGCTTTTGTGTAGTTTGTTGAGAATTGCATAATTGCATTGCATAATTGAGTCTCATTGCTTCCAGCTCGGCACTACAATCGCCCCCCTGTGATCTCTAACCAGGGTGTGTGTGTGTGTGTGTGTGTGTGTGTGTTTGCATGAGTGATGGGGGGGTGGGGGTTCCTCCTCTCTAGCAAGGGCAGGGATGTCAGAGGAAGGCTGTGTGTGTGTATGTTTGTGTTTCGTGGGGAGGAGGTTAGTGAACAGAGGTCTCAAGTGTGCGCATTTTAGGTGGAGGCAGTTGTCTGTGTGTGTGTGTGTGTGTGTGTGTGTGTTTTATGGTCTCCCATTACTGTATATATAGGTCTGTTGCTCTCTGTTTTACATTCTGTAACGTGTGTGTGTGTGTGTGTGTGTGTGTGTGTGTGTGTGTGTGTGTGTGTGTGTGTGTGTGTGTGTGTGTGTGTGTGTGTGTGCGTGTGTGCGTGTGCGTTCTTAGAGGGGCTGAATATATCAAGTGTATAAAGGTGGGAGTTGTATTGCCTGCTGCTGGTGTTAAGGCCCTCTGTGTTCTCACTCTAAATGCACCTCTGTTAGTTTGGAGGTTTTACTCATTTCCCCTGGCAGCTTTTCTGACACACACACACACACACACACACACACACAGAGTATACTTCATAAGCAAACCCCTGTATTGAAAGGTAGAGAGAAACAGAATCCATAACAGAAAGAAATTCAACTCTGAATATGGACAAACATACTTTGTCGATGTCAAACACAAACACACACGTTATTTTCCCACAGGAGTGGAATCCACACGCACACCACATCAACACACACACACACACACACACACACACACACACTCATTTGGTACCCACAAAGACACACCAGTGACTGTCACACAGGTCATGCATCACTGTTCAGACTCAACAGGATGCGTATGTGACTTGTTTCATCGTATGGAACAGAAACACTGCCAAGTGTGTGTGTTTTGGGGAGGCTGTATGTTAAAGGGATAGTTCACCACGTTTTGAAAAACTTGATAAAGAATTTGGATTCTCCAAATGTAAACCATGAGTTTGAGGTGGACTTTTCCCCCCAGCTGACATTCTTAAAGCAATACTCCAATTTTTTCGGCAAAATCCTCTTTTTCAGACTTTCCCCAGACCGAGACCAGATGTTGGACACCATTTTCAGCGTCTGTACACCCAGTGGTTCAGTTACTCTGGGCAGCATTTCATGTTAGCTTAGCGTGAAGATTTGAATATTGGAGTCATTAGCCCAGCTCCATCAAAGTGAAAAAAATAAACCTTACCGCAGCTCTGAAGCTGTTTTATGTTCAAAGTGTATCATTACACAATGTATATGGAAAAACATCAAGACAAATATTAGGAGAAGATGGTATTATTTTTTCAAAAATTCCAAAGCATGTATTTCAAACACACGGTACACTGTGTAAATACTTCAGAGAACGTTCTTGTAGCCTGTGACACTACATCTACACGGTTGGTAAGCAAAACAATTTTTGTAAATTCATGAATTTGCTAAAATATGTCATGACCTAATTTTTGTCATTTCAGATTATATTACACATTTAAGATTGTATTATGTTTTCCAAAGAGGCGCAAAATTACAACACTTTACAGATCCATGGTGATCTGTTACGTTAAGAGATCATGTGTGACAGTAAACCGTGGTGCTAGCTCACTGATTTGACCTCACTCTGGTTGACATGTGCAGCTTTGCAGCCTTTGATTTTACCGGAACAGTCACATCACTGGTTGGTGGGAACTTGCTGACGTTGGTTGGCAGTGTAGTATTTCACAAGGAACTCAGGAATGAAACACAAGTTGTGGACAGCAGAGTTGAAGTCAGATTGACGGACGGACGCTACATAATTGGCTTTTTTGCGGTGTGACGCTGGTTCAGATCCAGTGGGAAATCTGCTGGATTGCTTTATGGCACAGAACAGGAGGAGGGGGTTGTTTTCGGCAGTGTCAGGTGGTGGACGCAGTGAAAGGCTCATGACAAACTCTGTTCCAATTAGCTGATGCTCTTTAGTAAAGACAATAGGGCGCTGGGGGGAGGGCAGGGAGCAACAGGGTTCATGGGAATTTTGAGATTAATTCATTAATTTTGAGAAATTACAGCGCTAACAAATCCACCGGAGTGGGTTAGAGATGACCTTGGAAATGGCCTCATTTGTTTACCATGTCCATATCATGATGTCACAGGTAATGTGACGTCATATCAGAGTTCAAAATGCTACATGTTGGCCCTTTAATGTCATGAGAACATGAATCAGTTAAGTCAGATATACACACAGCCTTGATATGAAACGCATGCCTGTGGGGCTGTAGGTGGGATGTAGATGGATTTTCAGAAAAATATGTCTGTGCACATCACAACAAAAACACAAACATTGAATCTTAAATAATCTTATGATATGATATTTATTTGTTGCGTACATGTTTACATGCTACATTTGTCACATTTCATTGTTACACATTGTGACATGTTCTTTATTCAGACACAATTTAATATTATGTAATATGGCTTTGGCAATAATGCAACATCCACACTGGTGCAGATAAAGCTTATTTGGATTTGAGTTTTGAATTTTTGAATTATTTTCATTCTTTTTAATTACTCCAGTTTGTCTCTGTGAAAGCCATCCTGTCTCTCAAAATAGCTGCATTATGAAATACATGTGAAACATATGCTGCAAAACAAGTCATTGCACCGCGTTGTTGGGCTGACAAAACATCTTTGTGACTTATCCGACTGATTCCAGTGACTTGATGAGTTAAAGTGAAAAGTCATGAATGAATGTTTTCCTGGAAGCAGAGCCGACTCTTGTTTTTAAAGGTGGCTGTTTGCTTTGTGATGATTACTGAGCGGAGTCCCTGCTTTACCGACCTTTTGATTACTACTACATGAGTGTGTACTGTACACACACACACACACACACACACACACACACATTCACACACCAGAGCAGCAATTACACTTGTGTCATTGGCTGGTGGTGGTGGGGTTGATGAACTCAGGGGAGTGCGCTATGACACAATGGTTTCTCCTCAAGACCACTGTTTATTTTTCTGTGTGTCCACTGGGTCCGCTCACAAGAAGCCCTTTCATAGCCATGAAACAGAACTGTGTGTGTGTGTGTGTGTGTGTGTGTGTGTGTGTGTGTGTGTGTGAGGGAGAGCGAGAGAGAGAGAGAGAGTATGTGAGGAAATCACTTGTTTGCCTTACCTTAGATAGAATATATGTGTAAACATCAACGGTGTTTGAGGCTATCATGCTTCAGGCCTACGAAGGGTGTGTGTGTGTGTGTGTGTGTGTGTGTGTGTGTGTGTGTGTGTGTGTGTGTGTGTGTGTGTGTGTGTGTGTGTGTGTAAGAGGGAGAGTGAGTGATAATGAAAAGCATGTTATAGGACTGTGGTTTCTAGACACAGTTGGGAATGAGCATATAGTCACACATTCCCTCACACCCACCAAGACCACATGCCATTAGACACACACACACACACACACACACACACACAGACCATGCAGTATACACAGGGATGAATGGTCTCTATTAAACCACTAACTGTGCTTCCATTGCTGCATGGGTTTCAAGTCTATATGGATTTCATTATTAATTTTTTTAAGAGCAGAAAGAGCCCCTGCACTTGTGCGTTTTCTCACCATCTCCACGGCTCTGGGTAGGACTCATTGCTTCCACATTTTTACGTTGTCGAGAGCGTTTATAATCCCACAATAAAACCCCTATTGAGGGATTGATGATGCTTAAACTTCAGTTGCTGTTTGCTGGTTTCACTAAGGCGTTACAGTAGGAGACTGTGTGGCTGTGTACATTTTTCCATAGAGGTTCAGCAGGTGGAGACAAAATTTGTATCATCATTTTGGGGAAGGTGAGCTCGATAAATGATAGTGGTAGTTATTATAAGCTGAAAACGTTATTGATAAACAGCTTGATTGGTTGCTCTCAACAGATGACTTTCCTTCCTTGTAATCCACTGCAAAAAAAATCTCCATTTTAATTAATTCAGTCTCAACTTCAGTGTTAAATTGTTTTTCTTCAAACTAGATAAAAACTCTTACACCGGGATGTCATTTTCCTTGATCGCAGTGGACTGACCTGCCTAATTCTGCCTTGTTTCAGCAGATTTATACGTGTTCCCAGAAAAGTTCCTGAAACAAGTGAAACTGTTTTGGAAACCAATGGGATAATCTCATCCCACTTACAGATGGTTTTTTTTTCACTCGTTTATTCCAAATCGGTGAGCAGATAAAAAAAAAAAAAAAAAAAGAATGTTTAAAACAGGTTACCAGATAAAAACAGCTAATTGGGAATAGGTTTACAGAGAAGCCTCCTATGAACAGTGGTTGATCTGACACAATCCTTATAAATCGCAGGATTTCAGCATTTTCACATCACACGTCTTTTTCCTCTGTGCCAGAAAAGTTTTATAATCTAGTGCCAAAGTTTAAATATTCATTTAGGACAGCTTGTGGTCCTCATGCGGGTTTTTGGGGGCCGGATTGGCACTGATCCTAAGGTGTACCCCGGCTTTTCCTTGATTCTTTTCATTGTTTCTTGATCCTTCCTTCCTTTACCAGCGTGTGCATCCTAATCCAAGACTGGACACTGTTGTCCCTGTGTGTTGTTGCAGAGATGCTGCAGTCGGACCGGCCCAACCTGAGGAGGACACAGAGTGAGGAGACTCCCAGTACAGCTGGAGTCCGCGGCAGGTCAGAACACACACACACACACACACACACACACACACACACACAGTTATCGAGTTGCTTCTGAAACTAAGATGTAGTCCCCAATTGTTATTAAGCGCTGTCTTCATCAACCACCGAGATTTAAGAGTCCCTAAAAGTCAAAAACTGTCAAAAGTTTTTAAAAAAGCAGTTTGAGTGGCTGAATTTTCTACAGTAATCCATTCAAGCAGGACTGGTTGGGCTTTAGTTCCCCTTACAGGGTAATGATCGTGTTTTATCTCTGAAATAATATGTTAGGGAATGTTTTCCTGCTAACACTGCCATGGAGTTCACTTGCTGAAAACTAGAGCGCAGTAGAGTGTGCACCGTGTAATGCTAATGCTACAGAGGCCAGACCCTTTGCTGCATCACTGCTCTCTGCCCCGTATTTCCTGCCTCTCTTTACTGTGACTGTCTAATAAAGCAGGAATGCCAAAAAAAAAAAACGTCCACTTTGGAGGCTTCCACTTTTTTTGTAGTGGCAGAGTTGATGTGAGAAAGCCCACCCAGTCGTTAGCTAAAGCTCAGTGTTAGATTGAAGCACTTTGCTGGACCTCACCTCCTCTGATACAGTTACATTTACATGCACAAAATACTCGTTTTTTTGCCCATATTCCCAAAAGACAATATTCCCTCTAAGCCGTTAACATGCTTAAAGGCTACTGAAGATGAATATTCCACTAATATTTCCGTTTACATGCAGCCATGCATACTCTGACTTGTTGACCCCTGCAAACACAGCCTCCCTCTTTCATTCATTCAGCCACCTTATTGACAAGGTCAGTGTGCCGATATTTGTGCATATACAAAATCCAGTTGATACCCAAGTCTAGTCATTAAAGTTTAAAAGTAGGTGTGTTTCTCCTTCAAACCAGAAATGTGGGCTTTTGTGTTGTGAATGCATCTCTGCCCAGCCTTCCAGACTGTCGGCTACTTGGTTTGTTTACAACACAGAGCTGACTGCAAAATGGTAAAAGGCCGTGTCTCATAAACTGCAGTCCGGATGCACTGCATACATGACCAGAGAACGCTCCTGAAACCACGAATAATATTGGCATATCCCACATGTCTTAATCGAAAACGCTACATTCAGATAAAAGCCTAATTTGGAATATCCAAATGGAATATGCTGTTCACATATCAAATTAGGAATACTGCCATATTTGGACTAATAGTGGAAAATCAGTGTGCATGTAAATGTGCTGAATGTTAGATTGGTAAAGTAAACCTCAGTAAAATTATAAATTTAGATCCAGGAACAGAATCTGCATGCCATGCTAACGAGCTGCAAGTCACTCATTACTGTTTGTTGAGATGATAATGGATGCATCTGAAGTGTCAATCAATAAAAATGGAGATGGTGTTCTGATTTGATCGCTCTGCTTTTATGTGTGAAAGTAACTTTTAATCTTCGACATCACTCCTCCTTTCAATCAGAACAAAACCTCTGATAGGCGGCTCTCTGCAAGGAAAGGACTTTTATGTTTCATGATGTTTTGCTACCCTCAGTGATGACCAAAAAAAAATCATTTTAATGAAAAACTCTCACCGTCCAAACTGCTCCTTTCTGCACCGTTTCTAAGGCATCGGGATCAGGAAAAGTTCCTTGTGGTTTCAGAATTCCTCCCCACACTGCTGTATAAACACAACAACAATAATAGCACAATAACAAACTTGCGTAACTCTTTTCTAAAACACTGTTCGCCAAGCACTCCCTAGCAAAACCCAAGGCATAATGGTAACACAAATAAATCAGCGCAAGAAAAGAAAGGAAAGGGCTCAGGGAAGGAAACTTGCACCAGTATGGTCGAGTGCAGCGCTCCTGCACCGTGCCAACAAGTCATTCCCTCTGCCTGTGGTTTTAGACGCTGGTCTTACTGGCTACAATGGTAGCTGGATAATAAATAGTGGAACAGGCTGCATTTATTTCAAAGCTTTGCGGCGGGGGTGCGTGGGGTCAGATGCTATTTCCCTCTAAACATTGCAGGGGGGCCGCTGACACAGTTCAGCCAAGCCTCCAAACCGCTGCTGTTATGGAGAGCCAGTTCACATCTCAGTCCAGTTGTTTCTGAGCCGACGCAACCGAGAGAGAACAAGGAGGGGGTGGAAGGCAAGCCAGGGGATTTTTGTCATCGTTGCGTTTGCGGTCTCCCATGACGACCAGCATGTAGCTGTCACACACCCACATACATAGACCATATGTGCATCGACAGGGACCACATATGCAAACAGTGGCAGAGGCACATACCATGTGTACAGACATACAGACATCATTGCTTCCCTGCTTGACGGCTTGTTCTCCTTCTTAAGGCTAACAAACAACTGCTCTTGAATGCAGCACCAAATACAGCTTTCTGATAGCTCTCCAAGCTCGGTCGCAGCATTCCTTGGTCTTGGCGAGGGGGAGGCCAACATGTTTTCATTGTATAAAAGTTTCTTGTCGCAAAAGCAGAATTATATTTAGCACAAGGAAAATATGAGTGTATTTCGAGGGGAAAAGGAGCTCATACTGGCACATCTTTGTGCTGGAGCTCCCTGTGTGTGTGCGTGTGTGTGTGTCCATGTGTCCATTCATGCGGCAGGGCTGTTCCTGTGAGCCAGTAATGCAGTTATCATAACAAATTTGTTAAGGCTTTAAAGTATTTTTCACAACAAAGTGCGACACTGCTAAAGAGGAAGCTAACACATCAAACAGTACTTCATGAAAAAAAAAAAAAACTAGTACAATACAGTAATGTTACACAGATTTAACGTAATATCTGTCGAATCCAAATAGATGAAATGGTTTTGTCATCTTTCCACTCTGCCACTTCGTCCCTCCTTTCCCCTGTTTGTCCTGCCCTCCCTCCCTCCCTCCTGCTGTTCCTCCTCTCCTACTTTTCTTTTACTTTCTCTTCTCATCTGCCTCGCACTCTGTTCTCTCTCTCACGCTCTCTCTCTCTCTCACTCTGTCTCTGTCCTGCAGGAGTAACAGGCACTCGGCCGGAGGGTCCCAGGCAGGCTCCCCAGGGTGCTCCAGAGGAGGCTCTCTGACGAACGGGGAGCTAAGCGAGGAGCAGAGCCCTGGCTCGGGGGCGTCCAGTCGCCGTCGTTCCTCCAAGAGCCACAGCAGCCCAGGAAGCAGCACAGGTACAGCAAAACAGCCGCTGCACTAGCTAGCTCTGTAGCTGTGAAAACCCCAGACCAATATAATAGTCATATTTGCTACGGGGTGGTAGAAATTTGTCCTTATGGCCCCTTTAAAGGGACAGTTCACCTGTTTTGAAGAACCTCAATGGCAGCAGGCTAATAGTTAGCAATGAGAGGAAAATAGCACCATTACTGTCCTACAGGCTGGGGGGAGGTGGAATAATAGCAGATTCTTCAAAACGGGTGAACTATCCCTTTTAAAGGTGCCATAAGTATGAATTTTCACCACCCCGTAGCAGAGAATGAACATTATGTACTTGGACAGTGTTGGTATAGAATTATTGATGAACACAACAGCCCTGTATATCAGGATTAATCCATGTGCTTGAAGTGGTGAGTGGGAGTCTGTTATCCCTCTGCTGACACTCCCCTCTCTCTTCTCGCCTCCTCTCTTTGTCCTGTCCTAGGCAAAGTTGAGTTGACCGCCAACGGGCTGGAAAACGGTCGGGGCGGCCCGGCTCGCCACACCCCTCCTCCCTCCTCTCCATCGGGTCGGTCCCCAGTACCCAGCAGCAGCAGCAGCAGCAGCCCCTCACCGGGTCAGGACGCCCTGGCCCCGGCTCCCCCGGCGGAGTCCAGACCCACCAGCACCTCCAGCTCTGAGCAGACCAGCAGCACCTCCACAGAGCCTGCCACAGACTCACTCCCAGCTGGGTAGGAGGCCTACAGGGCTGGGGCAAGACCGTGGGGGGCTGGGGTGTGTCGTCACCTGAAATATTACTTTTCTGTTGCACCTCCAAAACTTAAAGTCCCCATGAAATGACCTCACATGACTTCTAGTTCCTGTAAAACAGGAAAAGTGTGTGTCTTAAACGGTGACATCATCCTGCACTAGTGGGTGTGAATCAAAATTTCAACCAATGAAACGGTCACAAACCTTTAATCTCTCATCCACCGACCCCTTCAAATAAAATTGCGTTCCTCTCCCAAACTGACATCCTGTTGGTTTGCACTTGTGAGAGATCAGTCCCCGTCCTGTGTTCCACCCAAACATCCTGCTTCAACATGAGCTGCATAAAATCAAGAAAGTTCAGAGTCCATTTCATGGGGTCTTTAAGGTGGATATTTTTTACCATTGAAAATCAGGATAACTGATTAACTGTAAATTTTAATAGTGTGTAAAAGACAAATCTCATCCAAGGGAAATGTTTAAACTCTGATTCTGTAAATCTAACAAAAGTTTGACACTTTGACACAGGAAATTTCAATCCTCACAGCTTTGTTGGCTGAGGCAGATATAACCACATATGATGATCATAATTAGCATCCAACAAATTCCAAAAATGTACCGTATAACCATCTCAGAAGGTGGCGAAGAAACAGAATTTCTTTATCAGAAACCAGAAAATACCGTCTCCCCAGATCCTCCCGTGCCCTGTGCGAACTTTGGCGTTTGTTTTGGTGTGCCATAAGAATTGTGGCATACTAAAAGCACAGATGTTGTAATTCCTAATAACATTAATTTTTTTTTTTTTTTTTTGAGCTGAAAACACAGGCAACAGTCTTTTTTTTTTTTTTTTTTTTTTTTTTTTTTTACCAAAAAAGGGAAGTATAACAGAAATAAATCTGCAAATGCCTTGAAAATGAATTAATGGATCTGTAAAATAAATAAAATTTAGCCAGGAGTCGTAGTACCAAAGGCAGTATTTGACCTAGAATGACTGGCAGGAGAATTTGAAAACATACCGCCTGCATAAACGTCCCCATTGTTGGCAAGTCGGACTCGGCCTCCAGGGGATTCAAACCGTGGACCTTTTTATCCCCAGAGAAGATGACTTACATAGAGACAAACTGTTTAAACTTACAATGTTTACAGTGATCAAGATGTTGGTGACAAAATTCTTTAAAAAAATCACATATCAATCTGCAGGTTTTGGGTGTATTTTCTAATATTTTGATGAGGTTTGATCCAACACAGAGCAAAAAAGAAAATGTTGTGCACACAGTAAAAATTACTGCAAGATACTGAATATCACTGTGGACTGACTGTTTGAACATCATATGAAACATGCTATCTAGCATCTACAGGATATCTGGGTCAGTTTTGGGAATATTTGAATGAATGATTTTGCATATTTTAAAAAATATTGTAACTGACTTCTGAACTGACCACATGTTGCAGTGTAGCAAACTTTCGCCACACATCAGTGGATGTACTGAAAAGATTTTAGTTTTCTAGGACCTGCTGTGTAGTTTTAAGAATTTTTCTTTTAGATTTTAACTTTAACTTTTTAAATGAATTGAATTGTGCATTGCGTGATTTGTTACATCCTTAGTGCAAACCACACTTGAGAATGCATGGTTTGAGTTTCATATTGATTTGACATATGGTTGATGCTGTATCAAGGAAAAAAAGAATTTTACTTTCTGAGAGTTACGGTCCAAGAGCAATAGGCCCAAACACAAAGTTTGTTAGTAGAGCGCCGCCATGTGGTCAACTGATGTCATTATTGTTGCCTGAGTAGAGGATGAGATTTCCAAGTTTGCCAAGTTTGAGTCCTGTACCTGTTGGTTTTTGAGATCCAGATGCCTTTAATCTAAGATGAGGACTCCAGTTCCCTCTGTGCTTGTACCCATAAAAAAGTTACTGTCATAATCCACTGAACTCTGACTAACCCTGACCTGTGTGGGTTTGAGGTTAAAGAGCTGTTGCAGTGGTAACAAGTCAGACTGAATGGTAAGCATGCTTGGATGAACAACTCATCAGCAGACTTTTCCAGCTGACTCAGTTATCCATGTAGAAAGCTCAGCGAGTCAGGAAACCTATCAGCAGCGAGGTCCAATGTTCCCGTCATCCTTTCACTGGATCAGATCAAACATGGATGAATCCTTGCACCCAGAGAAAGTCTTCTTTTCTACCATTTTTTCATCCAAACTGGCTCCAGGTGAAAGGGCAATGGTTACTCGGAAAACAAAGGATTAGGGAGGGGTGGGGGATAGTTTGGGATTATTCTGGTTGGAGATTACAAACGTAGCTCTTCTCTTCTGCTTTTTCTATGTCCGTCTGTCCAGCTGGGAGCAGAGGGTGTTGCCTCACGGCAGAGTGTACTATGTGGACCACAACACCAAAACCACCACCTGGGAGAGACCACTGCCACCTGGGTATGTGTGCGTGTGTGCGTGTGTGCGTGTGTGCGTGTGTGCGTGTGTGTGTGTGTGTGTGTGTGAGTGTGTGTGTGAGTGTGTTTGTGAAACAAGATTGATCGCAAACTGGTCATAAGGTCAAAATCAGTCTTTTATTAAACAGGTATCAGCCAGTCAGCACTGTCCACCTTGGATATAAGCGAGTTTTCTCACTCATTTTCTTTGCACGTTTTATTTATTTTTTAAATTATTGAAAAACCTCATTTCATTTAAAGGTAGCATGTCTCCTAATGTGTGTTTCAGTGCTGCACTTTAGTGCACCCTGATCTCAGTGCTGCTTTAGAGGCTTTTCCACCCTGACAAAAATATCACTCTGGAGGAAAAACTGAACACTGATCATTATTGGCAGGAAGACTGAAAAATTAAAAGATGAATAGAATAAATGCACCAACTACATCAGCCTTTAGAAACTCATACCAGTTGAATCTCAATAGGTTTAAACATTTTTATCTCTAGAAGGGGACATTTATAGTGCATCAACACTGTGTAGCGTACAAGCAGACATTTTGAAAGGTATACGTAGGGCATTATGTTGATATTATATTGATATCATGATTTGAGACTAGATATAGTCTGGGATTTTAGATATTGTGAGGCAGTTTTTTGGACTTATCAGTCTGCTCTAATTGTTCAAATGTTTGTGTCTAACTGCTTGGCCCTCATGTCCAAATTGCTGATAAATTTTTATCAAAAATCTTGTATTTAAATAATCTGAGAAAGCACCAGTAGTCATCCCTACAATATTCTCACAATATTGATATTGATATTCAGTCAAAAATATTGGGATATGTGATTGCTCATGCTGCTGGCCTGCATACAGACGTTTGTCCAAGAAATCAGCTCTGTCTTGTCGTTCTCAGCTGCCTAACCAGGCCTCTCCAGTTGTTTTTTTAAGACAAGTGTTTTACGCACTTAGGAATAACTTCATGTATTAGCTCCCTCCTCTTAAAAGGCTCTAAATCACCCCAGTTGATTGTTTTCTTGTGTGCTAAGCCCTCGTAATGGGAACTCACTCCATTTCTTATGTGGAGGATTAAAAGAGTCACTAACACACGCAGAGTCCCCTGCCTTTATAGCTTTTTTTAATCTCAGCAGTTATTTATTGATTTCCACTGTTTGTTTCAGTGTGTGACTACTTGACTGAGAGAGAGAGAGGTTGTTTTTAGGAAAAGGTCACCCCTCCCGCCACTTCTTACCCCCATCTCAGTTTTTCCGTAGAGGGAACAAGAGCATGGGGGCTGGAGAACAAAAGTCCTTTCTTAGAGCCACATGTACGTTCATCCACCACCGTGCTGGCTGCCGGCCGCCTGGGCCCTTCAGAGGATCAATTAGCAGACTAATGCTGGGCTAGCGCTCCAGATGTACACACCAGGAACTGTTTAGTGGGTGGGTGGGGGGGGGGACTCTTAGGCAATCTAGGTTTGGAAGCTTGAATAATGAAAGCCATCCAAGGCCAACTTGTATGTGTTAGAGATGCAGAGTCAAGTTTCTTTGTAGCAGATAGACTTCAGTGCCTACAGGCCTGCATCCTGGGTCTGAAATGCATCGCAGGGTTTTCACCTCTGGGCTGAACTCGTATAGTTCCCTGGGTGTTATGAGTCCACATGGTGGTGAAATATGCTCATTAGCTGCTCCATGGTTCCCTCGGTTACTAATCCAGAATACTATATTTCTATAGCGTGAAAAACAGCTCCAAAAATAACACTTTCAGTACACAAACTCAAACAACACAGATTATACCAATATTAAAAAAAACAAAAAAAACAAAAAAAAAAACAAATCTGGCTCTTCATTTTTTTTCATGTCATTACAATTAATTGTGAAAGTACTATCAGGTTGTTTCTTCCTGGTACAAGGGGCTACTATGTGGTTCCAAGTTTCCTGCAGATGTTACCAGCTGGATCTACTTTTTAATACAAACATTTTTTATATTGACATAATCCATTTTATTCACATTCGTTGAGGTTCTAAAAGGGATATTTTTCGGAGCTGTTTTGCTGTAGAAGTGAATGGAGAGACAGAAATACAATATTGTGGATGAGCACAGAGTAACTAATGAGGAGACTTCGCCACCATGTGGACTCATAACACCCAGGGAACTAGACAACGCAGCACTCTACCAAAGTTCAATTTTGATTTAAGATAGAGGGGCAAATTACCACACACTAATTGTAAGAAAGCTAATGTTTACATACTGCCATATAGGTAAATATTATGTCACTGCTCTCAACCACAGCAGCAAACTTACTTCTCATTTCAAGATAAAAGGTTTGAGCATTCAGTGAATGGACATTGATAAAACACAAATCAATCTGTAAAATAGTGTGTGTGGCTGCTGACCTTCAACATTGCATTTTACTTCAAAATGTTAAATGGGTTATATTTTGAAGAAATGGAAAGAGAATTCAGCAGAGAACAGGTGTAGACCAACCAAAGCAAAATTGAGCAGTAAAAAAACATCTTTGTCTTTTAGAATTGTTTTGTCATATTCCAAACAGCCAGGCAAAAGAAGAAAGCTCTTATTCCCTTCTTTCTCTAAGCTGGATCAGGTAACAAAAAGCAGCTGCACACACACACACACACACACACACACACACACACATTGCGCTGGATGTTTCAGCATCCAGTTTGTCTTCACCATCATTGTAAGAGGTAAAAGCAGTGGTGAAGTCAATTGTTGCTCTCCTGTTGAAAACAATCGGCATCATTTGCCATCCTCCATAAACTGCCACGATGTGAATTCAGTATAAAAACATCTTTTCAGCTGATAAAATTCAGTTCTGTCGCAGCGTGCAGCACCATGCCACCACAGTCTCCTCCATCCTGTTCTGTTGCTGGTGCGTGACAGTGTGTTGTAATGAGGCTGTGTCCCCAGGTGAGAGAGTAGACTTCTCACTTTGGACCACGGCAGAAATACTTCACAAACCCTCGGCTTTGCTAAATAGGCCTATCATGTCCCAGTTCAGTCTCAAACCACTGAAGAATGTTCAGGGAGCTTTGCAAGACTTTGGCTTCATATCAGCCAGAATAATTAAGTCCATCCTGTGTCAAGCAACCGCTTGGGGAAATCCACCACTTTTGCTTTTTTGCTGAAAAACAGACATTTTAGGGCTAGAAAGTTTCCATAGGACATTGATATGTGGGGTGTCTCGCAGCCATCTGCAGGCCTTGGCTTAGCTTAAGTAGGCTCATCCTGTGCCAAGCTGCAGCTTCAGTTCAAGCCACTGATGACAGTAGAGAAGAGACTCCCAGGCAAGCTGCTGTGGGCTCGGGGAGTTTGCCTTTGCTACAGTAAATAATAAGCAGCTAGTGCTCAGATCAGAGGGGGAGCGCTCTTATCCCCATCTACTAAAGGAGAGCACGGAGGCCTGGTGGTCACAGAGACTTCCTCTTGCTAGATCTGACCTGGTTTCATGCTCTGTGTTGGCCTGCATCCTCCCTGCTGAAGTGCTCTTGAGCAAAACACTAAATCCTTACCAACTCCTGGGCTGTTGTTGTATATCTGACCGTGATGATAACTTTCCTGTGGGGATCATTAACCCTTTGAAACCTGAGCAAATTCACTTGACTTCTTTCAAAAACATGGGGAAATCAGCAATGACCAAATTAGCAAAATAAAACAAATATACAAACAAAAATAAAAGTTACAGTAAACTAGGTCAAAAATTAATACAATAAATAATAAAGATAAATCTGTAAAAATACATAAATAGTAAGGTAGTCCTGACAGTTTATGCTTCTTGCCAATAGAACTTTTCAAACCATTACTTAACCATGATTTGCTTGGATTAGTGGCTTTTTTTTTCTTTGAAATGGAACAGCCTCATCAAAGATATTAAAAAAAAATATACCATGATTGATATTGTAGGCAGCTTGAGAGTCATGTTCATCTTCAACAGCAGGCAAAGTGACTGTGGGTAATCTGTCAATAAATTTGACCATATTTCTGTAATTAAAATTACGATTCAAGAAAAACCTGGATTTCCTTTAGCAATGGGGGCTGCGAGGTAGGACACAGGAACATTAATAAACGTTAATGTTTAAATCACTCATAATAGCAAGTTTTTTTCCTCCTTCATAATCTTACTAAGGTCAGTAAAGAGTGTACATTAGAATATGGTGGTCCATAAATGCAGCCAACAATAATCTTGTTTTTGGGGAAAGGCTCACCAAGCTCTAAAAAGTCAGCCTCGGTTACATCTCCAACTAAAGCAACAAGATCACTGCGATGGGAAGATTGAATGTTCTCCCTAACAAAGAGAGACACCACTACAAGATCACCATAAAATGACTTAAAATTTGTAAAAACAATAAAATAAAGTATATAATAACTTCCTCCCCCAAACAGGACTTTGTTCAATTAAATTTTAAATCCCAGCCAAGTAAAAATAACTTATCAAAGAGTTTATATGTACGTACATTTATATATGTGTGTGTGTGTGTGTGTGTGTGTGTGTGTAAGGGGAAGATTAATATACCTCCAAGATGTATGCTGTATAGAGGTTTTATATTTTTGTCATTGCCTATAAAAGCTTTTAGGTGCATCTGCTTTGGTGTTTATTTTGAGGTTAAAGAAAGATAAATACAGTTAGTCATTCAGAGATTTAATCAGACAAGTATCTGTGCCAAAGAGTGCGACTTTGAGTATTTGTGTGTTTTGTGGTTGTCTCTGTGACCCTCTGTGTCCCTACTTTCTGTGTGTGTGTACATGTACACACATGGCTCTATCTGGCTGGAGCTACATTGAATGTTTTTGTTAGCACACGGAAGTCGTCGCTGTTTTCTCTCCCAGATTCTGTGGCGCTTGAGTCACAGATATGAGAATAGCAGCAACCTCCACAGCAGAACAGCATCCAGGCCTGCAGCGCCCAGGGGATTTATGTGTGCATATGTGATGGGTGTGTTTTGTGTGTACGTGTCTTTGTGCTTTTGTGTGGGACAATCCATATCTGTGCACTTGTCCAGACACCCTCCCTCAGGGAAAATAGGATATACATAGATCTCTGAGTAATGACATTGGCAGGCACTAACATACAAACATGCCGTAGCGTATGGTTATTGTCAGTCCTGGCATCTTTTTACCTTGTCTTCATCGCAGTTGGCAGCTGGCATTGTCTCTCATCTGTGTAACTGTTTGATGAGGTCAAACAGCCACACCAGTGATAATGCACCGCAGGATGGGAGAAAATACGTACAGTGTCTTGGGTTGGGAAACATTATGTGGAAGAGTGCAAAGCAGATATAAACAATGGCAGACTAAACTTTTTTTGGACAAAAAAAGTTAAAATATACAGTGCACTAAAACAACCCACCAGTATTACTGAGTGATATGCAGAGTGAGAAGCAAAATTACACCTAAAAGGTCCAAATCAAATGCAGTGACTGCACAGAGGGGTGCATCTGTCATGTTGGACATGAGACCTGCTCAAACTAGTGGTTCATCGATTCACAACATAAAGAGAGCAGAAAACAGTATGTTTACTACATATTCCACTACAAACCAGGCAGGTGTAGTTCTTTAGTTTGTTAGTTTGGTATGCTAGTAAATTGTTGATCTTAGCTTGTCAAAACTAATGTTAAAACAAGTTATAGGCTACAACATACACAGTTATATTATTTTTAAAATAATGTAACACTAAAGGGATAGTTCACTCATTTTGAAAAAGTTGATATCAAGCTCAAACTTTGTTTATTTAACTTTTTCTTCAAAATGGGTGAACTATCATTTAGCCATATGAAGTGGCTGACTGCTTACATCAGCTAAACCTATGTGTACGTTAAAAATGGTGTGAGCAGGTCTTAGCTCAAGTATCCTGTTCACTCCAATCCACTTGCTGAAGTTTTCCATTTGCACCTTTTTTGACAATTTGGCTTCCAGGTTATTTCAATATCAAAGTCCTAATTTTGGTGAATATTTTAGTTTTTATCTGCCAAGACAAACAGATTCTGACAGTATTTGCATCTGCCGTGCAGCGCTCCAGGGACAGTTTTGTATCCTGAATATGGCATCAAATAAGTCAGCTTAAAGTGTACGTGTTTGTTTGTGTGTCTGCCCTGTGATGAACCGGCGTACAGGGTGTTCCCTCACCCTTCTCCCAGTGAGCACTGGGACAGGCTCTGGCACCCCTGTGACCCTGATTAGGATGTTAAATTAGTTTCATGTAGCATTAAAAAAAAAAGTCTTTGGATCTTCAGTTTAGCTTTGTGAAACCTGTGGATACACTAGTTTCATCAGCTCTCATCACCTTTCATCATCAGGTTTCTTTTTGCTGACAGCTGCTAATGAGGTCTAATGATGAGTCACTCCCTTCATCCGCTCTCCAGTTTTGTGTGGCCTGTATTTTTGGCACTGGCTTTATGATGTGTCATGTTTCATCCAGTCAGAGGTTCCATCTCCCTTCCTTTTCTGTCCCATCTTTGATTCATTTCCCTTCTTTTTATCCCTTCTCCCCCTCCTCTTCTCTTTCTTTACCTCTTTCTCTCCCCCATCCGTTCCCATCTCTCTCCTGTCTTTCTGTTTTCTTTCCTATTATTGCCAGTGTTGTCTTTCTTTTTTCTCAGAAAGACATCATTGCTGTTCTTATCTGTGGGACCCGTATTTAATGCAGCCGCCCACTCTTGACTTGCTTAATAAAGATCATGCTGAGAGCTAACAGCCGCTGACCCCTGCCTCTCCTCCTCCTCTGTGCTGCCAGCTGGGAGAAGCGTGTGGACCAGCGGGGCAGGTTCTACTACGTGGACCACAACACCAGAACCACCACGTGGCAGAGGCCCACTGCTGAGTCGGTCCGCAACTATGAGCAGTGGCAGAGCCAGCGCAGCCAGCTGCAGGGCGCCATGCACCAGTTCAGCCAGCGCTTCCTCTACCAGGTATCCCAGCAAGTTGTACATATTGAGACCATCATCTAAGTTTTTGTTTTTTTACTTTTTTTTTTAAATCAGGAATTTGCACAAACATGTCTGACTAATATTTTAATATTAACCAGCATAAATGCCTCAGTAATTTAATTATGAAAACCTGATGTGTCCCACTTTTTAAGAACCAATAAATTATTACATGTTGAAATACCAAGTAAGTACCAAGTAACATGACAGTTGCCATACAGATCTTTTTTCGAGCAAAACAGATCTGGCTCTTGATCTAGTTCTGTTCAGGATTCTTCAGGATTTTTTTTTTTACTTATTGGTGATTTGGTCTAATGAACCCAACCTTCACCAACTCTTCTGCACAATCTGTGATTTATCCGTCGTCTCCGACTTTCCCTTTAGAACAGTACACACCTACTCTTGGTGTACTCATGGTTCCTACTTCTGGGAACCAACTTTGCCGAACCAATTTATTTTTGGTTGAAATGCTCAGAGCAGTATAAAACTAGGTTGGCAAAACATTACGGAGCCCGGTGCTAGTTGGTTGGAAAGGCCTAACAGCGATGCATGCATGGTGATGCAGTAGCTAAATGTTTTAATGATGGAAGGTAACATAAGACACATTGTTGTGCAAGCAGTGCTTTTATTTACGCTCGTAACCCGCTGTAGAGGCTGTGTTGGATGCCTTTTGTTTTCTTTAAACCATTTTACAGTCTTGATTCATCACTTCCTGTGCAGTGAGATTTCCTGCCGTATTTCGATCTTGGGCTCTTATGGACTAAATCGAGGCCTCATGCATTAGCAATGGACTGCTTTGCTCGTAGCGTATTTGTTTAAGTCTATATGTCATCGCTATAAATGCAGTGTGGAACTGGACACAGCGTGTGTTTTATGGTAGAAAGCCAACGCTGTATGCAACACACTGCGGTTTCTCCATTGGCTAATAGTCAGAAGATGTCTTCTATAGAGGGAATTAAAGATGTTATTCCAGACTTGTTTTTAGTGTTTTTCCAGTGGAGTCACTTCAGGTTCGGCCGTCTGCCTGACAGTAGCCGTCCTCTCGGTGAGCCAGCCAAGGTCAGATTTCAACCAGACAGTAAAGACTTATGGGACTAGAACAACAGAGCTTTCTGAATGGACCATTAGTAAAACCAGCCTTAAAACTCTTACAGGCTCCTATAAAAACACCCCACCCTGCCCCTGTGCATGTGCGTGTGTGTGTTTCAGTGTTTGTTTCTGTGTGTATGCAGCTCAGTGTGCATCTGAGTGTGTTATTGCCTTTGTGGTATGTTTATGTGTATGTGTGTGTTGGTGTCAAGTTCGAAGTAACCTCCACCCAAGTCCTAACATTGTCTCTTTTCTGTCCAACCAGCCCTCCATTCCTCTTATTCATCTCTTTATCCATCTATGATTTGTATGTAACTACCTTACGTCAACACCAATAGCCATCAATACAATATCATCACAATAAAATATCAAGGTATTCAGTCAAATATTTTGATTTTGTCCATATCACCAAGCCATACTGTAGGCTCAGTGGTCCTGAGTCAGAAGAGTGTTGGGCTTTGCCACCCTCTTTTTGGATGGGTGGTCATTCAGAGCAGTGTGTTACCATGCCTTTTGTTGGGAAAATAGTCAGTGGGCTGAGATCAGGCTCAGAAATACTGTAGATACAAGGCGGCAGTAAACATGTCATCGTCCGCAGCTGGTATGATCCCCCTCTGGGCCGTTCAGTAACATAAATTGAGCTGTTTTGACAGATAATTGTACCACTTCCCTTTGGGCTCATCGGTGGATTTTGAAGATGCTGGAGCGCAGTGGTGAGATGCATTATTCCCAAGAGTTAGTGGAAATTCTGAACAGAGAATTGCTTTCGTAAAAGTGTCACTCATGTCGCTGTAAGTGAATGTGTTACAGTAACTGGGTTCAGCTCAGACTGCTTACAGGAAACGATGACTGTTTCTGTCCCATTTTACTCTGGTTACTGGAGCACTGAAACAGCGTGCGGCTTTCACTGTCAAATTAAAACCTTCAGTTGCATTACTAGGATTTTATTCAACTTTTGCGATTTCAAACTATCATATTTTGTTTGATGCAGCAGAATACACATAAATAGGATAGACATAAACACAGTTAATAACAAGGTTAGCACCGGTGTCCTGTCGAGGTCAGGCTTTGGTGTTACTAAAGGTGTCGCATCGCAGGCTCAGTCCAGGCATGAGACACAGGTTGTTTGGCTGAAAACGTTGTGGCCCAAGTCAAGAGTCTGTGCCACCAGCCTTCCTCCCCTCCTCCTCTCCCTCCTCTCCCGTATTTTGTCTGAGAAAAGCCAACAGACAGGTCGGCCCTCCATGTTGATACTCCACTGTTATGTCTTGGAATGCCCACACTGCTGATAGGAGTGACTATTTATGGCTCCAGTGTGTGTGAACAAGACACACATGCCCCCCACTCAAACTCACACACACACACACACACACACACACACATGTTCGGCATACCCGACCACACATTCTCACTCACAAGTGTTAACCTCATCACTCAAAGAAATAATAATTACTCATTTTTCAAAAGGAGTGGGAATACTTTCTCACAGACAAAGTCGACTGTTCTACCATTTCT